>NC_054384.1:96910679-97210679 GCF_017654675.1 Xenopus laevis | reverse complement strand
TAATGAGACCATGCATACTGCCAGTGGTTGAAACTGAAATACACACAAATTAAAATGAAGTCATTTGGTAAATGCTAATAAACTCCATTAACATATCACAGGCTCATAGAAATGCTGATGCTTGCACTTGCCTGCCTTCTCTTTCTTTTCCATTGCACTGCCCTGTTCTGTAGCAGAAATGCATTACTTTTTCCTTCTTAGATTTCAGTCCGTTGTTTTGTCAACGGTCCAAGAGGAGGGTGAGCAAAAAGAAACAAGTCTCTTATCTCCATATGAAAGGTGTCAGCCCAGTCATATAAGAGAGTTTATTACCATACTTGGGAAGCCCCACAAAGAAGCCAATTAAGTGTCTGCACACAGTTCCATCAAGTCAAGAAACAACCTCTATTCTTCTATCAATAGTAAAAAGGTAACAGCAGAATAAAATTTTATGACTAAAGATGATGCATCTTAAACTACTATTAATTATGGATAGTGGGGTATGGCAAGTTTATAGCACACCAACCTGACTAAAGCTGGCCATACATGGGCACATTTAAGTTGCTAATTAGGGCCCTTTAGTCTGAGTTGGTGGCTTATCTGCCCATATATATGGGGCTGTCCGAAAGGCTTACTAAACCGATGTCTGGTGAAAATTGGCCAGATATCAATCAAACCGGTTTGATTTTTAAGTTGCATGGATGACTGTATTGGCTCAATAATGATAAAATGGCAATATTTCCGTCATTGTAAGCCCACCGTTTGGTCCAAGGGCCAATTGATTGGATTAGCCCAATATCACTCAGCTTAGGTGGGAAAAATCCACTTGCTTGGTGACCTTGCCAAATGCAGGGATCTTATAGGCCAGTGGCTCGCGAGCAACATGTTGCTCACCAACCCCTGACATATTTCTCCCAGTGGCCTCAAAGCAGGTGCTTAGTTTGAATTCTGGTCTTGGAGACAAGTTTCGCATAAAAAACAGGTGTACTGCCAAAAAGTGCCAACTATAGGCTGCAAGTTAATATATGGGCCACCAAATAGTCAATCACTGCCCTTATTTGGTAGAGAACAGGAATTTTTTCATGCATATGTTGCTCCCCAACACTTTTACATCTGGATATGGCTCATGGATTGGGGACGCCAGTTATAGTGTATGGCCAATTTAACCAGTAAAAAGCTTCATTTCTAGGGGTCTCAACTGCAGCACATTTCTGATTTTACTATCCCATGTACTTGAGAGGTGGGCTTTGAATCAAATGACTCCTTATGTATAACTATATTTCAAATTTGATCTAAATTTTCCCTTTTCATTCCCTCTAGCTAAGCTACAGGCCGGCCAGAAGCCTGTGGGACCCGCGTGTTTACCCGACACGCAGGTCCGGACTGAGAATTAAAATAAGCCCTGTCATTTCAGGTACACAGAGGCCCAATCAGCCCACAAAGAGGCCCAAACATCCCCCACCAGCCCACTTAATACTGAGTTTCTATGGGACCTTATAGCAGCCCCTCTGGCATTTGCCAGAACCCACAGATTGCCAGTCCGGGCCTGCCCGACAGCTTTGGGCCTGGCTCCAGCATAAAATCTTTGGCTTCTGGTGCCTACATTTATAGACTTAGACCTGCCCCTTTTGTGACATCACTGTGGGCCGGGTTGGGCTTGGATCTATAAATAGAGGGGGGAGACGCCGGGTCGGGTGCGGGTTGGGAGATGCCGGGTTAGGGTCAGGTACGGGTCGATAATTTCTCGACTGGCACACCACTACTATGCTGTAGTGGCTCCATTATTCATGTCTGATCATTCTCCAGGTCTTTTAGTATCACATAGATAATAATATTATGAAAATCTGCAATTGGTTAATTTTTTTGTGGTTTTTAAATATTTTGTTTTTTGTTCAGCAGCCCCCCAATTAACATTTTCATCAGCTATCTTGTTGCTAGGGTCCAAATTACCTGAGCAACCAAGCAGGGACTGGAATATGAATAAGAGATGGCTTGATTAGAAAGGTAAGTAATACTAAGTAACAATAACTTTGTAGCCCCATAAAGCAATAGTATTTTGGTTGCCAGGGTTAGTGACCCTGCCGCCCAATTTGAAAGCTGAAAAGAGGCAGATGATGAAAGCCAATCATTTAAAAGGGATAAAAACATTAAAACCAACTGAAAGGTTGCTAAGATATTCAATACCATACTAAAAGGTGGAATGTGCTGTACCCGTCCTACTGTGATGTTTACCATGCCTTTTGCACAAAACAGAAGTATCTAGAGGGGATGGGCAGCTTACCGTATCGTTGATAACATTCGCCTGCTCCTGAAGCAGCACTACCAACTGGCGAATCACCTCCTCTTTATTTTCACTATGTGAGACTTCGCTTGCTGCAACATTGTTGTTCTCTGCAGAAGTCACACAAGTTAAAGGAAAAGTATACCCCAAAATGAATACTTAAGCAACAGAATTTTACCAAACTGGTATATATACGTTTAAGTAAATCTTGCCCTTTTACATCTCTTGCCTTGAACCACCATTTCGTGATGGTCTGTGTGCTGTCTCAGAGATCACCTGACCAGAAATACTGCAGCTCTAACTGTAACAGGAAGAAGTCTGTCTGTTAATTGGCTCATGTGACCTAACATGTATGGTTTGTTTGTGTGCACCGTGAATCCTACGATCCCAGGTGGCGGCCCTTGTTTTTTTAAATGGCATATTTTCTATTTATGATTACCCAATGGCACATACTACTAAAAACATATATTATTATAAAAATGGTTTATTTACATGAAGCAGGCTTTTACATATGAGCTGTTTTATGCAAAATATTTTTATAGAGACCTACATTGTTCGGGGGGTATAGTTTTCCTTTTAAGAAATACAATGAGTTTAAATTATCAAAGAATGCCTCCAGGGGCGTAACTACAGAGGAAGCAGACCCTGCGGCTGCAGGGGGGCCCAGGAGGTACAGGGGGCCCCATGAGGCTCTCATTGATGAGCAATTTGAACATATATTGGTAAAACAGGACAAACACTGGATATGTTGGGGGCCCTAAAATTAATTTGCTGTGGGGCCCAGCAACATCTAGTTACGCCACTGAATGCCTCTCCTACCAGGGCAACACATGGGTGGTACAGGGAGTATAGCAGCCAGGGGCCCAGGGCAGGGGGAGTGCTTGAGATGTAAAAGTGTAATTCATGGGTCATGAAAGGGGCCATTTTATTTGAGGGTAATGCCCACCAACCAGAGGGTCCGGGTGATCAGTGGACTAAAAACTGGGGTCCCCTGGGGGTAGAACTTAGTATGGGGCCCTTCCTCCCACGAATATCAGCATGCAAAGACTTTGTAATTGAATTAAAATCACTAGGGTGCATTGCAATCACTAGGGGTGCTGAGATCCCAGCTGAGATCTGTGGGTGTGCCCCCCCCGTTTACCCAAGGGAGAGTAAATGAGATAGGTAATGTCCCTTTAGGCTAGGGCCACACGGGAAGATTCAGGGAGATTGGTCGCCTGGCAACTAATCGCCGCGTCTTTGAGGCGGGTGCAAGATTCCAGCAAGCCATTCAGGTAGATTAGACGCGGCGATAAGTCGCCAGGCGACTTATCTCCCTGAAATCTTCCCATGTGGCCTAGCCCTTATACCTAGCTGGGGAGCTCATCAACTGCCTATAAACCTTATGCATAACATTCAGTCTAATAGTTCACTTACCAATTAACTGTGGCTTCCGATCATTTATTTCAGCACTTGGTGGGAGAAGAGGTGCAGTGGTTGCTGTTGGGCTCTTCAGTCTCTGGTGCTTCACTAGTTTGTCCAACTTCTTAGCAGCTAAATTGTAAAGTTCAGCCTCGCCAACTTTCCCTTGAATTAAATCCAGAACAAAATCAGTGGAAATAAATCTAAACACAACTGTAAACAAACCCAATACTATGAAGCAGCATAATAATATGTTATATACCATTGTATAGATCATTTGCTGCTTGTTAGCAATCCCTTAACTGCTCAAGATTTGAATCTTTATTATACTGTTTGTCTATTTTATACCTACAAGGACAGTTTAGAGGGATTAGCTAAATCAATATTTATATTGCCCCTTTATAATGCTACTTATAAGGGCAGAGACACATGTGGAGATTCATCGAGATTAGTTGCCCAGTGACAAAGTCGCTTCTTCTTCAGGCGACTAATCTCCCCGAACTGCCATCCCGCCGGCAATTTAGATTCTAGCTGGTGGGAAGGCAGTTCAGAGCGATTGGTTTTGCGACGTCACCAAAGTTTCCTCGTGAGGCAACTCTGGGCGACTTCGGAAAACGAAGCCTGCAGGTAGGCAGTTCGGAGAGATTAGTCGCTCGAAGAAGAGGCGAATTGTTGCCGGCGACTAAATCTCCCTGAATCTTCTTGTCTGTCTCTGCCCTAATGCTCACTTATTTCCAGGTCGATTCATTCACAGTGCTTAAATTACATTGTGAAGGAAATGTATAATCACTGGACAGTGCCTGAATGTTAGGCATCACTGTAGAATCTCCACACTGCCATCTTCTTCCTGGATCCTCTCTATGGTCCTGACCCGTGGACATGCCCATGTGCAGTAGAGAGAAAAGTAATTTTTAAAACAAAAAGCTGACAGCAAATATAGAAGTGGAAAAGGACTGCAATATGGTGATCCTACAGAAGTACTCCGGGACCAGAAAAAAATGGAAAATCCAGGAAAATGTAAAATTAGGGAAATGTATTATGCATAATATACAGGTGGGACCACAAAACAACAATGTAAAATGATTGGGGGATGCTTAACATTTAGAACCTTTAGTGATTATCCCTTCCCTACTTATTTAAATGTCAAGGATGTATAAGTGAATACAAGGTTATACGGATATTTTGGATCCATTATGTGAAAAACAGTTATCCAAAAAAAGTCTATGGCCATATCCCATAGACTTTCATCCCAAATAATCGATATTTTTCCAAACTATTTCCTTTTTCTCTGTAATGATAAAACAGTACCTTGTACTTGATCCAAGCGAAGACATAATTAATCCTCACTGGAGGCAAAACCAGCCTATTGGATTTATTCAATGTTTAAATGATTTTCTAGTAGACTTAAAGGAGAACTAAACCCCTCTCCTAAAGACAGCCCCCATTCACCTCCTCCCCGCATAGTCCGCTATTTAAAAAATTGTCGCGGAAAGTTGCACAAACCTTCCCATGCAGAGTAGCGCAGCCAAGCTCACATGCACCATCCTCCATATCTTCGGATACGTTCGCAAAAGGGCTGACGTTTTCTCGCATGCGTAGTTGGAGCTGTTTCCTATACACGTCTACTGCGCATGTGTCGGAACGTAAATTGCAGAAGGGAAGAAGAGGATCCGAAGATACAGAAGATGTCACCTGTGAGCTCCGCTGCGATAATCTGCATGGGAATGTCTTCGACAATTTTTTAAATAGTGGACTATGCAGGGAGAATAGTATATTTAATAGTATGGCAGCTAAAACAGGCTTACCACACATAAGATTACCAGAATTAGCAGTGTATCCCTTGACTTTATTTTGCCATATCCAGTTACACACAGTCCATCAGGGGTTTACACTTTTATGCCTCTAAAATGTTAAGTGTAGTTGGATATGGTGAAATAAAATCAAGGGGTATTCCCTGCACACTTTGGTAATAAAGTGCACTTAGTTAATGCAAACTAAGCCATTCTCCTTTCACCAGATTTCATAACCCTTGCTTAACTTTATTTTGTCATATTTAATTTCACTGCACATTAAAAATAAAAGCTTGATTAAAAAACAAGGTTTTCTAGATCTGATAGTACAATCACAGAAGGGCGCATAATGCATAACTTTGTCTAGCCATAAGCAGTGACTTGTTTGCATGTTTGAAAACCTGTCAGAATTCAGCTCTTTACAGTTAATATAATGGCTGTATTTGTTTATATGCGACATACTCCAGTTCAAGTTCATCGTTGCAGCACTGCCTCTCTACTTCTGTGACTGGGCGAGTAGTGGTGGTGCTGCAAGGCTGTGACTGGCTGGAGGTACCATTTAAAGTAGAACCTCAACCAATCACAGACTGGCAGCAGAGTATATATTTGATGTATGCAGGGTCACTGTGTAACCTCTCAGAACCAGAAAGATAGTAGGGGCTGATAAGTTCAAGCCTCTATAGCAGGAAACTAGAGAACTAAACCATTAAAAAGTAGGGATGCACCGAATCCAGGATTCGGTTCCGAATTCGCATATGTAAATTAGGTGTAGGTAGGGAAATAACGTGACTTTTCGTCACAAAAGAAGGTTTTTTTCACTTTTTCCTTTCCTGTCCCTAATTTGCATATGCAAATTAGGTAGGGATGCATCTAATCCAGGATTCGGTTTGGGATGCAGACTTTTTCAGCAGGATTCGGATTTGGCCGAATCCTTTTGCCCGGCCGAACAGAATCCGAATTTGCATATGACTTTTTGTCACAAAACAAGGAAGTACATTTTTTTCCCTTCTCATCCCCAAATTGGAATATGCAAATTAGAGATCGGATTCGGTTCGGTATTTGGCTGAATCTTTCACAAAGGATTTGGGGGTTCGGCCAAATCCCAAATAGTGGGTTTGGTGCATCCCTATTTAAAAGAACCCTACAGAGGCCTCCCTCCCAAAACCGCATACACACTGGACCAGATTGGCTTTAACTCCATTTATTCCTGGCCACCATTAAGCTGAGAACAGGACGTCAAGAAGCCAAATAGGACTGCCAGATATCTGTCAACCCCACTGCTCTATATTTTATTAACAGGTACAGGACAGTACTGAGGATTGAGTGGATTGAGAGGGGGAGGCCCCTGCAAGGCGCCTAAATGATGGGGTATAAATGATTTCATTTTTCTAACACTTGGCATTTTTGTTATGGTATTTGTGCGACAAATTGCTTGTTTTGATTGTATACGTATTTTACATTTGTAACTAGTTTTTTAAAGGGCAATGGCACGCAGGGCATTTTGTGCCTATGCATGTTTTTGGGTTGAAAACAAAACACCCGAATTACATTTCCCTCTTTATAGGTAAACAAATACCTCACAGCATGAAAATGGAATCACTGTATCCTTGCTGGTAGCAGAAAGTTAAAAATAATGCCACATTTTTTGATTTTGCCAATAACCAAGGTGTCAGTCACTTACTTAAAGGTGAACTAAAGCGTAATTAAAGAAGTAGCTAAATATGTTGTACAATAAGTTTTTGGCTTCAGTACCAGCCCCAGGCAACCACAGCCCTTTAGCAGTAAATATATGTGCCCCCAAAGATGCCCCAGTAGCTCCCCATCTTCTTTTCTGCTGATTCACTGCACATGCTCTGTGCTGCTGTCACTTACTGAGCTTAGGGACCCACTCACAATATACAGTACACATAGAATAGAAATGTCACAATATAAGGCTGATTACTAATTAATACAGATAATTACTACATGGCAGCACAGAAACCAGTGCAATTAGCATCAGAATTTAATAGCTAGCCCTGTAGCATCAGCTTATATTACAGGCCAACCTCATTTTCTGCTTGAACATTTGCAACGACCCCTAAGTTTAGCTTCTCAACAGCTGCTCAGAGCCCACTGAGCATGTGAGTGTCACAGACACTTTCCAAGATGGTGACCCCCTGTGACAAGTCTGAAGTCCTGGATCATTGCTGCTATTGACAAGCTGAAACTTTAGGCTGGTGCAATAAGTGCAATATATAAAATATGCCATTTTTAGTCATTTTGATTTTTAGGGTTTAGTTCTCCTTTAATATTCCTGTCCAAACCCATTCCCGCGCTTACCCATATCCTGAGCATGAGAATGTGGGTCATCTTTTTTGTAGCAAGGGTCCAGCGGCAGAAAGCTCGGTCTCGCATGCGGAACATCTGTCCCTGAACCATGATCTTTATGTTTTTTCTTCCAAAGATTTTTAATGGAAAAGGGTCGGCTTTGTTTCTTTTTTGCCCCTTGAAAATCTTTGTCTGGAATCTCTGTTTTCATCTGGGTCTCCAGCACCAAAGAGTCGACAGAGCCAGCTATAGTACAAGCGAGTAAAGGGTTGGGGGATTTGGGTCGCTTTAAGGAATCTCTTTTGCTGCCATTTTTACTCGAGTCATCGAGCACTTTGTCTAGAGACTCCCTGGATTTGCTGTGAATGCTTCCCTCCTTGTATTTAAGGCTAGCTGCTTTCTCCTTCGACTGACTGTGTCTTCTCAGGAGCTTCTTGAAGTTTGTTTTGAAGCCGTGCTTGGACTCTTCCACCCGGTTGATCTCTTCATGAAGAGAATTCCAGTTGCTATTTTCCTCCTGAGCCGAGGTTCCACCAAAAACTGGGCTCTGGCTTCTCTCATCTTTTCCTCTGGCAGGTTCTCTTGACTTTTTTTTCTCACTTTTCTGGGGTTTCTTTGAAGACGCTTCCTTCACCTCCTCTCGATTGGACCTTGGTAAAGATATAAAATTGTGAAGCATGAGTTACATCTCAAAATGAACTGCTGGTAAATGCCAAGTGCAAATCATTGAGCCAACGTGCACCGCACAAATGATAGTAGCCTTTTTAAACGATGCAATTTTCCCTACAAAACATACCCCTTGCTATTCCACCAATCACTGCTTACCTGTGGCTGTATTTTTTAGGGTCGTGGTAAGTGCGTCCCACGTGCCCAACATTATCAGCCTGTTCGTGGCTCAATGATCTCTTTAAAAAGGCTTCAAGCACAAGTTTGGTTCCTTCCTTCACTTTGATCAGGCTGATCCCATCACAGTTTTGGTTGACTATGGCATCCATTCCATATCCTAGCACAACAAGCAAGAGAGATTATCAAGGGTCTATTGAGGGTAAGATGTGTACAAGCTGGAAAGAGGAAGGTAAATAATTTAAAAACAATATCAAATAAAAAGACCAATGTAAAGGTGCTAAAAACAGGCCAATATTTAACATACTATAACTTATACAGTGTCAGTAACTTCCCCTTTACACCCCTATAAATCAAAATATTAGTCAAGTTGCTTTTACATAGCCAAGTATTCGCAACTGACAGCTGTTCAGATGCTGTTCGACTACAATTACCACCGCTCAAATTAATTAACTACACTTTTTCAATGGTCAGAGCCACCATAGAAGAGAAGATAAAGGGAAAAATACTGGTAGCAATGGCATTTACAGATAACTTTAAAACCAGTGTCAATTATTAATGGCCTTATGCATAGCATAGAATTATATTTACTAAAAAAAAGCTCTGGGAGCTTCATACCAACCTGTGTGAGCATTCCATCATTTTTTTTGTAGTATATTTATTAAGACAAAGATTTTTCCTATTTGGAACAATCATGCCACAGACACAAGTAAAAGCAAAAATACAAATAAAGTCCTTTTAAGGTCAGGGCACATGCTCAGATTTGGGGAGATTAGTCGCCCCGGCGACTACTCTCCCCACACAGCCTCCCGCCGGCTAGAATGTAAATCGATGGCGGGATTGCATAAAAATGTGAGGAACTAAAGCCTTTTAACACAATCACTTCATTTCAGGGGCTCAAAAGTTACTGGACACTGACTCAAAGGCTATTTCATGGGCAGGTGTGGGCAATGATCAATGAAGCAGATAAAAGATTAAAGGGATACTGTCATGGGAAAAAAAAAAAAATTCAAAATGAATCAGTTAATAGTGCTGCTACAGCAGAATTCTGCACTGAATCCATTTCTCAAAAGAGCAAACAGATTTTTTTATATTCAATTTTGAAATCTAACATGGGTCTAGACATATTGTCAATTTCCCAGCTGCCCTAAGTCATGTGACTTGTGCTCTGATAAACTTCAATCACTCTTTACTGCTGTACTGCAAGTTGGAGTGATATCACCCCTCCCTTCCCCCCCCCCCCCAGCAGCCAAACAAAAGAACAATGGGAAGATAACCAGATAACAGCTCCCTAACACAAGATAACAGCTGCCTGGTAGATCTAAGAACAACACTCAATAGTAAAAACCCATGTCCCACTGAGACACATTCAGTTACATTGAGAAGGAAAAACAGCAGCCTGCCAGAAAGCAATTCTCTCCTAAAGTGCAGGCACAAGTCACATGACCAGGGGCAGCTGGGAAATTGACAAAATGTCTAGCCCCATGTCAGATTTCAAAATTGAATATAAAAAAATCTGTTTGCTCTTTTGAGAAATGGATTTCAGTGCAGAATTCTGCTGGAGTAGCACTATTAACTGATGTGTTTTGAAAAAAAATATGTTTTCCAATGACAGGAACCCTTTAAAATATTAAATGCACAGGAGTAAATGAGTGCAATAAGTAACTTGCCGCACTGGTTTGACATGTCCCAGAAAAGGAGATTCAAAGCACAACAATGTCCCTGCTTCTAGGAAACCAACCCTCAGATCTTGAGAATCCTGTTTCTTTTCAGAAAAAAACAGAGACCATTTTAAAAGAAAAAAAAGCACACGCAATGCTGGTATTTAAGGCATGTGGACATATAGGTCTGTACAAGCAGCCAAAAAAAATAAAACCGTCATCCAAAGGTCAACATCAAATTTAATGTAATGTGCCTACTAATCTACTACAATATTTCTTCTGCTTAAAGGGATTCTGTAATGATTTTTATGATGTAGTTTTTATTTCTAAATTACACTGCAAATAATTCACTACCATATAAAATTTCCTGAACCAACAAGTGTATTTGTTAGTTGTAATATTGGTGTGTAGGCGCCATCTCTGGTCATTTTGCCACAAAACAAGGAAGTAAAATGTTTTCCCCCTTCCCACCCATAATTTGCATATGCAAATTAGGATTCGGTTCGGTATTCAGCCGAATCTTTCGCAAAGTATTGGGGGGTTCGGCCATATCCAAAATAGTGTATACGGTGCATCCCTTATCTATTTGTCACATTCATGCACCTAACAAGCAAGCTGGGGCACTTTTTCATTAGGTACATTCTATGGTTTCCCTCATCTGAAGTGCGGGCTCGCTCACCTCCAGTGGGTGAAACTATTGGCAATAGGTGCCCTTTATTATATTACATTAAAGCAATACATAATGCAATACATATTGCTTGGTTGCTTGGGGTGTGAATGAAATTTCTAGCAAACAGATCCACTTACTACCACTACCTATAAATGAGGCGAGTTCTGCATAAACAACACCCTGCACCCTTCATCGTGACTGTTTTGGTTTGCAGAGATGCAAAAGTCCATTATAAGAGGAGGGGTGTTACATGTGCACAGGAAGCAGGATAAACTACCTTCTCCTCCTCCTCCAACTGCTTACAAAAACTAGGAAGTGAGAAAGTAAACATAGTTTCAGTTTAGTTTGTCTTGTTTAGCTCAAAATATAACAGGAAAACATATTTTTATGTTAGAGTTTTAGCACAACTCCTATTCAACAAGGAGTCATATGATCCCTTTAAGTTGAGGATGAAATTATTGCCCCATATTCGTCTGGGATGGGGTTTGAGGACAAGAGAGGCGGGACTTCTTAATGGAGGCAGAGTCCATTTAAGGCTAATAAAGCAGTCTTTCTATTTGGATCACCATACCTTATGTCTGATAAAAAAAAAACTCATTTAAACATTTAATAAATCTAATAGGATTATTTTGGCTCCAGTAAGGACTAATGATATCTTAGTCAGGATCTAGTACAAGGTACAGGTATGGGATTCATTATCCAGAAAGCTCTGAATTATGGAAAGGCTGTCTCCCATAGACTCCATTTTATGCAAATAATCCCAAAATTTCCTTTTTTTAAAAAAAAAAAAAATATTTCCTTTTTCTCTGTAATAAAAAAAATATAATTAATCCTTTTTGGAAGCAAAACCAGCCTATTAGGGTTATTTAATGTTTGTTTATAGGATTTTCTAGTAGATTTAAGGTATGAAGATCCAAATTATGGAAAAATCAGTTTTCCGGAAAACCACAGGTCCCAAGTATTCTGGATAACGGGTCCCATGCATGCAGTTTTTTTAAGAATACAGAGGAAAAAGTGATGGCCTTCCTGTAACTTAGAGTTTTTTAGATTTCCATACCTGGAATTACCTTGTAATTCATGGGAACTAAGCTGCATGAATTCATATTAGGGCGAACAATCCTGCTTCGTTTATTTAGGGGCAGATTTATAAAGGGTCAAAGTGAAAATTCAAGTAAAAAAAATTTGAATTTCGAACTATTTATGTGAACTTCGACTATCGAATAGGCCAAAATTTGATTTGAATTTGAAAAAAATTAGTACATGATACATTTCGATATTCGAATAGTCTGTCTCTTTAAAATAGGGATGCACCAAATCCACTATTTTGGATTCGGCCGAACCCCCGAATCTTTCGAGAAAGATTCGGCCAAATACCGAACCGAATCCTAATTTGCAGGTGGGAAGGGGAAAATATTTTTTACTTCCTTGTTTTGTGACAAAAAGTCATGAAATTTCCCAACCCACCCCTAATTTGCATATGCAAATTAGGATTCTGTTCGGCCGGGCAGAAGGATTCGGCTGAATCCGAATCCTGCTGAAAAAGGCCGAACCCTGGCCAAATCCCGAACTGAATCCTGGATTTGGTACATCCCTACTTTAAAACTTTGACCATTCGCCATGTAAAATCTGCCGAATTGTTGTTTTAGCCTATGGGGGACCTCCTAGAACCTATTTGGATTCATTTGGTGGACTTTGCAAATCCTTTGATTCGAATTCGATCGAATGCGATAAAACTTTGATTCGAACGATTCGAATACAGCCTATTCACCAGAAGTTAAAAATTTTGATTTTTTTTTAATGAATTTCGATTGGTCTTTTTTTTTATTCGCATTTCGAAGTTATGGGAGTTCAAAAAAACTAAAGACTTTTAAAGCTGGCCATAGATGTTGAGATTTTTAAAAGATCCGACCCTGATCGTGAGACCACGATTTTCTCGGAACGATCGTATGAATTGACCATCAACTAAAAAGACCAATTTGCCAGGAAAACAAAGGGGAGCTGCCTGCTTGGCCCTGTAAACATAGATAGATTGCACTGGGACCGACAAAGATTTTTTAACCTGGCCGATCAATTTCCTGACAGATGTCGGCCGAAAAATCGTAAGATGTACGATCGTTCGAATCCCACTAACCGCACGATAATTTCGAAGGATTGGTCAGACTTCCCTAAAATCGGTCGTTCATCAAGAAGAATCGTCTCGTCTATGGGGAGCACTATTGAGACGCCACCTCGGAAATTTGCCAATTTCCTAACGGGCGCAGGTGTCATTTCGCTAGCGAAGGAGATAGACGCTAGCGTTGCTTCGCACTCTAACGCAGGCATCTTTTCGCTCTGGCGAATGGACGTTACTAAGATGCGGATTTTACTGAACGTTACCTCATTCGCCAGACTTGCCTTCGCCACCTCAGACCAGGTGAAGTGCAATGGAGTGCATAGGACTTCCTCAATTTTTTGTCCCAAAAAACACTGGTGTCTTTTCCTTTTTTCAGAGTGATAGCCTGCAAAGGTCCATAAAAGTTTTTTTGGGGTAACCGGCTTCCGTACTACATTTCCTAACATATGGCACACAAACTAGACAGTGGGCTCATGCATAGGGCAATGTAGCAACTCTATTTTATTTATTAAGGTTCCCTGGGCTTGTGTAGTGTAATGTATTTGCTTCAACATATACGTCCATTCAACTTTATAATTTCCTGCTGTATGCAAATTAGGCAACGCTAGCGCATCTTCGCTTTGATTGCCGAAGTAACGCTACCAAAAATTCGCCCGCGTTCGGCACCCTGGACGCAGCTTCGCACTTTAGTGAATTAGCGTTGTCCTATTAAATTTACGACTGGCGAAGCGTTACGATAGATGCAAAGCTGTCCCTGCGAATTTTCGCCGGTTAGGGAATTTGCCCGTAGGGGAGAGCAGATCTGGGCTGGCAGGGCCCATGAGGTCCGGGGGCCCACCGGGTTTTTTCCCGGTGTCCCGCTGGCACAGTCCGACCCTGCGTTTGTACATTTTCTCCATCCCTGTATTAAAATCCCACATGCCCTTATAGCAGAGCTGCCTCACACCTGTCTGATATTTTTTATTTAGTGCCAGCACCCAAGATTACACTCATTTTCACATCATTTGAAAGGGACTCATAATATCTCTTGCTAAATAAAATTCATTTCCTGGTGCAGGTCAGGGTGCTTGGCACACCTTGTTGTATTACTTGCCAATGAGGAAAGAAGTCATAAAGATGCCCATAAGCATTCCAGCAATTTCTCCTTTTATGAGATTAAGGACAAGTACAAATGCTAGGAACCATTGTGGGTCGGCCCTGGTTTAGTACAATGGGAAGTGGCCCATGAAGATTCAGGGGGATGAGAATTAAAAATTGGTTTTATTAAAACTGAAACTGAAAGCAGGGTTTTGTTAAAAGGGGTGGTTCATCTTTAACTTAACGTTTAGTATTTTTTAGGATGGCCAATTCTAAGCAACTTTTCAATTAGTCTTTATTATTTATAGTTTGTAAAGTATTTGTCTTCTTCTTCTGACTCTTTCCAGCTTTCAAATAGGGGTCACTGACCCCATCTAAAAATAAATGCTCTATAAGGATACAAATTTACTGTTATTGCTACATTTTATTCCTCATTAGTGATGTGCGGGCCGGCCCGATCCCCGCGGGTTCAGCCCGACCTCACACTCCTCTTCGTAGGTGGCGGGTTGAGTTCTTCTCCTGCTCTCCCCAGCCGCCACATTGCAGTGCCAGCTTCTGACTTCCAGGTTCTTCTTTTATAGCGCTGCACCTGCTCGCCCCGCCCCTTCTGTGACATCACCAGCGGTTGGCGCGGGTCTATAAAAGGAACCCAGAAGTCGGGCTCGGGCAGGCGTGGGTGGAGGGAGTTCAGGTGGCGGGCAGGTCGGGGGAAATCCCAACTCCCATCTTTCACTGCATTGTATCACAAGTCAGAACCAGTACTACAGAGAATATAATTCGGAAAGCTGCAGTTGTCAATAACAATTACATTTACATATTGTATGTAACAAGGTTTACATGAATATAACAGTGGAATAGCCACACTCCCTGCATCCCCTGTGAACCTGCTGTATCACACAATATTACCATTTGGGACTGGTGTTAGGTTTATGGTTCATGGACACAATAATGAGATACACAATGGCACAAAGTGAATTATTTACATGCAGGAAAGGGATAGAGTTTGGGCTGTCATTCTCAGCTCTCTGAATGTCATTATCCCAATGTATAATTATTATCATGTTTTATAAAGCGACAACCTATATGGCAGGGCTGTACAATAGAAGGGCACATATATCCAACATAATACATTATATACAGGCAAAGACTTGGCCTAGAGCTTACAATCTAACAGCAAAAGGGGTGTAATACACAGGCACAGACTTGGCCATAGAGCTTACAATCTAACAACAAAAGGGGTGTACGACACAGGCTCAGACTTGGCCCTAGAGCTTACAATCTAACAGCAAAAAGGGGTTTAAGATACAGGCACAGACTTGGCCCTAGAGTTTACAATCTAACAGCAAAAGGGGTGTAAAACACAGGAACAGATTTGGCCTAAGAGTTTACAATCTTACATGAAAAGGGGTGTAAAACAAAGGCACAGATTTGGCCCTAGAGCTTACAATCTAACAGCAGAAGGGGTGTAAGACACAGGCACAGACTTGACCTGAGAGCTTACAATCTAACAGCAAAAGGGGTGTAAGACACAGGCACAGACTTGACCTTAGAGCTTACAATCTAACAGCAAAAGGGGTGTAAAACAAAGGCACAAACTTGGCCCTAGAGTTTACAATCTAACAGCAAAAGGGGTGTAAGACACAGGCACAGACTTGACCTTAGAGCTTACAATCTAACAGCAAAAGGCGTGTAAGACACAGGCACAGACTTGACCTTAGAGCTTACAATCTAACAGCAAAAGGGGTGTAAGACAAAGGCACAGACTTGGCCCTAGAGCTTACAATCTAACAGCAAAAGGGGTGTAAAACACAGGCACAGACTTGACTTTAGAGCTTACAATCTAACAGCAAAAGGGGTGTAAGACACAGGTTGAGGCCATCGGATTCCACACCAGAGAGGATAAAAATGACATATAAAATGACACATTTTCCCATGTTGGCAGAAAAGTACTTGTAAATGAAAGGTCTAGTTTACATACACTGCTGAAACATAACCTTGATATTCCATCAGAAGCTCAAGCTGAACTACAACTCCCATAATCCCCTGCTGACTCAAACAGGCAGGAGTTCCAAATAGAGGGCAAACTCATACCGGCTCAGTAGCGAATGAAAGAGTTCGGCCACCAAGCAACACCAGTGTTACCTTATTCGCTCGAGATCTGATCGTACGGTTCCACGCACCGGCTCAACTCACACGGCTGGACCGAACGCATCTAAAGAAATCTGCAATAGCAACTTCTTAGACTCAACTCCAGAAAAGCGCATTACGCATGCGCAGTTCCGCCCGGCAGCAGCGGAATCCGGACTCAACAATACAATAAGTAGATGTGCGGACGGGCGGGGCTTCAGTGACTTTCCTGGGGCGGGGCTAGAGGATGGTGCGAGGCGTGGCTTGTACAAATTGCACTCGTCCGAATTGATTTGTGTGTTTGGTGGGCTTTATGCTTCCCTGAGCCCTCAGTCCTCCGCCATCCCAGGGCCGGGGATGTTGTTTGCTTGTAGGCTCTGCTAGATTCCTTCCCCACCCCCATCCTCATCCAATGCTGGGGATATTGGAGACATTGATTTGCTGCGCCCCTTTTGTCTGCGGACCCCCCTGTTTCCAATGGTTTTTGCCATTATGAAGCGCTGTTTTGTTTGGCGCCCCTTTTCTGTAATCGTTTTAATGGGAGATAAGGAAGAACAAACCCCAAGCTGAGATTAAGGGCAGAGACACGCAGAGATTCAGGGAGATTTAGTCGCCCAGTGAGAAATCGCCTCTTCTTAGGGTTTAAGCACATTCGGGTAGATTCAGGTAGATTCCGCCTGCTATAATGTGAAAGCGCCAATGTACTCGATTTCCGAAGTTGCTCGAAGTTTCCTCGTGGGGCGACTTCGGAAATCGCGCTGCAAGTGCATTGCCCCAAGCGATTTTTCATTTTAGCAGGCGGCAGGCAGGGGAGTTTGTCGCCCCGAAGAAGAGGCGATTAGTCGCCAGGCAACTAAATCTCCCCAAGTATGCCCGTGTGCTAGCTCCCTAAGGGTGACTAATCTCTCCAAACTGCCTTCCCGCTGGCTAGAATCGAAATCGCAGACGGGATGGCACTTGGAGCGCTTCGTTTTCCCAAGTCGCCCAAAGTTGCCTGCTGCTGCCCCCACTCCGCGCGTCTAACTTCTAGCGTCACAGCCAGTCGAGGAGGGGCCACATCACTAGTGCAGTGAGCTCTATTGTGCTCGCTGCACTAGCAGAGCCGAATTTTGAAAAACAGAAAGGGTAGGGGTTTTATAATCAAGGGTTTGGTTCTCCTTTAAGCCAGTGATCCCCAACAATGGCTTGAGAGTAACATGTTGCTCAACAACCCCTTAGCTGTTGCTCCCAGCGCATACCTCCTAACTGTCCCGATTTTGACAGCTCAACCCACATTTGTTACTGAAATGTCCCGACTTTCCCTTTGATCTCCTGCACTGAACAGCCAGAAAAAGATGCAATGTTTCTAAATGTTAATTGGCTTTTGGCAGAGAGCCCAGAATATGTGGCAGGTGCACAGAAACGTGTTCAAACTTGCCAAATTTTGTAAAAGGACAATGGTAATTAGGGGGTGTGACCACAAAAATGGGCTGGTCAAAAATTCTTTTTTTTTTTCTGTTTCCTAAATGTTGAAAGGTATGCCCAGGACCGCCATCAGAAATCGCAGGGCCCCATACGACAAAATTTCCTGGGCTGCGCCCACCGCAAGCCCCACCTACAGGTCCGCCCTCCCCACCACACAGGTCCGCCCCCCACCACACAGTAAAAAAAAATATTGGTGGCTAGGGTTCCCACATGTTAAAAAAAAATAAAAAGATATTGGTGGTCAGGGACCCCCATAAAAAAAAACATTTGTGGCCAGGGCCCCCCCCAATAAAAAATATTGGTGGCTAGGACCCCACATGAGAAAAAAAATTTGGTGGCCTAAATTGGTGGCCAGGGCCCCTAAAACGTCCATGCCTTCTCGAAGTCAGCAGCTCTCAGAAAGATGGAGGGCCTGACTAATCAAGTAAGTGTGGCGTGGCCGGGCCCCCCTTACCCTCGCGCCCCCTACAACTCTCCCCCCTGTCCCCCCCTGATGGCGGCCCTGGGTATGCCCAGTGGCCTCAAGGCAGGTGCTTATTCTTGAATTGCTGCCTTGGAATGCCAAATAGAGCCTCCTGTAGGCTGACAGTCCACATAGGGGCTACCAATGGTCAATTACAGCCTATAATTGGCACCCACAGGAACTTTTTGCTTGCTTCTGTTGCTCTCTAACTTTTTATACCTTTTAATGCTGCTCACTGGTTAAAAAAAAAAGTTTGGGGATCATCATGACTTTGCATTAAGATACTAGCCCAGCAGCTGGATGGGCCAAACAGGAAAGTGCAGCCGAGTAGTATTACCGTAGGACACAAAGTACTAATTGGCCCAATTCTGATCTTTCTGCCCTATTAATAACTTTAAAGGAGTGATTAACATTAAGGGGCAGATTTATCAAAGGTCAAAGTGAAGTTTCGAAGTGAAAAACTTTGTGTACTTCGACTAGGGAATAGTCATACTTAGATTCGAAGTCGAATTTTTTTGAAGTACTGTCTCTTTAAAACTTCAACTTCGACCATTTGCCACCTAAAAGCTGCCAAAGTGCTGTTTTAGCCTATGGGGGACCTCCTAGAACCCGTATGGAGGCAATTGGGGGAGTTTGGGAGATCGAAGGTCAAAGTTAAAAAAAGGTCGAAGTAGCGCTACTTTGAATCGTACAAAGTAGGCCCATTTCGACCCAAAAAACTTCGACTACCATTCGGTTGGTCTTTTTGAATTCGAAGTTCGAAGTTTTTTTAACTTCGACCTTTGATAAATATGCCCTAAGTATGTTATAGAATGGCTTATTCTAAGCTACTTTTTAATTGTTCATCATTTTTTATTCCTATCAGTTTTGAATTATTCGCCTTATTCTTCTGACTCCAGCTTTCAAATGGGGGTCACTAACCCCATTTTAAAACAAATGCTCTGTTTATCTTATTGTTGCTTTATATTACTCATCTTTCTATTCAGGCCTCTCCTATTCATATTCCAGTCTCTTACTCAAATCAGTGCATGGTTGCATTGAATTGCGCACTGTCTCAAAATATCACTCTCTACATTATACTAAGGGACACATTTACTAAGTTCGAGTGAAGGAATAGAATAAAAAAAACGTTGAATTTCGAAGTTATTTTTTGGCTACTTCGACCATCGAATTGGCTACTTCGACCTTCGACTACGACTTTGAATTGAACGATTCGAACTAAAAATCGTTCGACTATTCGACCATTCGCTAGTCAAAGTACTGTCTCTTTAAAAAAAACTTCGACCTCATACTTCGTCAACTAAAACCTACCGAGCATCAATGTTAGCCTATGGGGAAGGTCCCCATAGGCTTTCTAGCAAATTTCTGATCGAAGGAATTTCGTTCGATCGATGGATTAAAATCCTTCGAATCGATCGAACGAATAGCGGTAAATCCTTCGACTTCGAATATCGAAGTCGAAGGATTTAACTTCGATAGTCGAATACCGAGGGTTAATTAACCCTCGATATTCGACCAATAGTAAATGTGCCCCTAAATGTTTATTTGAAGCATTTTTAGGGCTAAATGTCAAAATCAAGGCAGTCTTTTGCTTTTGTTGAACTACTGCTGTGCGTTTGCCTATCTATGGGTGCTGAATGTTGTACTGAAGCAGGGCCAATCAGGGGTCGTTACACTCCCCACACTAAAAGTAACTTAAAGGGATACTGTCATGGGAAAACATGTTTTTTTCAAAACACATCAGTTAAAGGATCAGTAACAAGTGTTTTAAGGTAATGAAAATATCATATACTGTTGCCCTGCACTGGAAAAACTGGTACTTTAAAACAGTTTAATTTTTTGGTGTTAAAGTTTCTTTTAAAGGAGATTTCAATCGTTTAAAAAAAAAAAAATCCTTACCCCCACCCAACGTTGGGGGAGGGGGGGAGGGTTTTTTTGGAAAACAGTTGAATTCTCCTTTAATAGTGCTGCTCCAGCAGACTTCTGCACTGAAATCCGTTTCCCAAAAGAGCAAACAGATTTATTTATATTTAATTTTGAAATCTGACATGGGGCTAGACATATTGTCAGTTTCCCAGCTGCCCCAAGTCATGTGCTCTGATAAACTTCAGTCACTCTTTACTGCTGTACTGCAAGTTGGAGTGATATCACCCCTCCCCCCCAGCAGCCTAACAACAGAACAGTGGGAAGGTAACCAGATAGCAGCTCCCTAACACACGATAACAGCTCCCTGGTAGATCTAAGAACAGCACTCAATAGTAAAATCCAGGTCCCACTGAGACACGTTCAGTTACATTGAGTAGGAGAAATAACAGCCTGCCAGAAAGCAGTTCCATCCTAAAGTACTGGCTCTTTCTGAAAGCACATGACCAGGCAAAATGACCTGAGATGCAACTACACACCAATATTACAACTAAATAAATACATTTGCTGGTTCAGGAATGACATTTTATATTGTGAATTATTTGCAGTGTAAACAGTGTAATGTAGAACAAAAAAAAAAACATCCTAAAAATCATGACAGAATCCCTTTAAAATCTTAAATTTCCCAGGGTCAGTTGTTTGCTGTCCAAAGAAAGCATTTTGCAATACATCAGCACTGTACAAAACATACCGAATACAAAGAATAATAAAGATAATTATTCATGTTTTCATGAGGGGCTGGAGTGGGGAGGCATCCCCCCTATCTCACATGTAATTTGGCAGGGAGAATTGCAAGTTAAGGGCCCTGTATTTAACTCCTGCCTGTGGTACCAGATACTAACACTGCGCTGAGTGCAGACGGACCCGGGAGAAGTGCTCTCTACATAATCATAAGCTGTACATTGCAAAGTTGCTTAGAATTGCTTTTCTATTATTATAAAAGAAGGTGGAAACCCCCTTTAAATTCCACTGCTCATTGAGACAGCAAATAAGGCATCCCATTTCCATATTCAAGAACAATGTCTCTGAAAAAAAAAGTTTCTCTTGCCCTCGCATTTATTCTTTCTCAAATCCTCCACCTGATCCGTGTTATATTATGTCCCCAAATATACAGCAAAGATGTCTCCCTTCTCTATTTCTTTAATCCTCTCTTTGTCCGGGGCAGAGTTTTTTTCTTATACAGGTATGGGACCTGTCATCCAGAATGCTCGGGACCTGGAGTTTTCTGGATAACGGATCTTTCCGTAATTTGGATCTTCATACCTTGTCTACTATAAAATCATGTAAACATTAAATAAACCCAAAAAGCTTCCAATAAGGATTAATTATATCTTAGTTTGGATCAAGTACAAGGTACTGTTTTATTACTACAGAGTAAAAATAAATAATTTTTACAAATTTGGATTATTTCATTATAATGGAGTCCGTAATTCAGAGCTTTCTGGATAACAGGTTTCCAGATAACAGATCCCGTAACTGTAGCACTTTTGAACTTGAAACCAGAGCACTCCGCAGTGTGAAATTCTTCTGCCCATTATTCGTTTCGATGGGATTTCTACTAAAAGTGCGAATTCACCATTTCCTAAATACGCCTCTAAAAATCACATAAAAATTAACAGAGTTTAATTTATAAATAGAATAACTTTCATTTTCCTTTTGTTCTTAATTTATCAACCGATATACTGTATACACTTGTAGGTAGTATATCAATCGCTCAGGAATAAGGGAATTATATATAAATTATAATATAATACATATGATATAACATGGTGTGGGGAGTACAGTATTTGGCAGACAGGGGTAGTGGGGGTCCAGGGTAGCCGCATTGCTAGCGCAGAGAGATAGGGACAGCTCTATCAAAGGTCGAAGTCAGGGGCGCCCGCCAATGAGGCGAGCTGAGCCGCTCGCCTCAGGCGGCAGCGCCTGAAAGGATTCCAGGACCAGCAAAAAGCCGCTCCTGCATCTTTAAGAGCCGAATTTCCGGTTTTTGAACCGGAAATTCGGCTGTACTATTGCAAGAGAGCGCAATTGCGCTCTCCGCAATAGTGTTTCTGCCTCCCCTCCCGACACGTAAGGGGGGGCGGCATTGCAGTAGCCGCCTCAGGCGGAATCGGTGCTGATCGAAGTGAAAATTTGAATTAAAAAAATTCGAATTTCGAGCTAATTTTTGCGACTAGGGAATAGTCCAAATGCGATTTGAAGTTAAAAAAAATGGAAAATTCGAATTTCAAAATTTATCATGTACTGTCTATTTAAAAATTTAACTTCGACCATTCGCCATCTAAAACCTGCCAAATTGCTGTTTTAGCCTATGGGGGACTTCCTAGTACCTATTTGGAGTCAATTGGTGGACTTTGAAAAATCTAAGGTTTTTTTGGGGGGAAAACTTTGAATCGTACGTTTCGAATTCGATCGAAAACTGACCTATTCGGCCAAAAAAAACTTAAATTTTCGGTTGGTCATTTTGAATTTGAATTTCGAAGTTTTTTCAAATTCAAAATTTGACCTTTGATAAATTTGCCCCTTAATGTACGTTTTTTGGATGCCCTCGCTATTTTCTTTGTATCTGATATCTGCCCTTCTCAGTCTGTCCCCAAAATAAGAGGAAATAAATGAGGACTTTACCATACACCTTGGGGGTCATTTATAAAGTTTCCACAGTGCGGCCACTGTGCGAGGTTGTTGTGTGCAAAAATAGCGTTTACAGTCATTTAAATTCATAATTTGCAAAATTGTTTTGCAAATATTTTCTCCACCACAAAAGTTGTGGCATAAGTCAAACGCAGGTTGTCTGCATAAATATTCACAATTTGCGATTTTTGCCATTTTTAAAATAAAAATTTGCTCTTCTGTTTGCACATTAAAGGAGAACAACAATGCCATATTTTATATACTGAACTTATTGCACCAGCCTAAAGTTTCAGCTTGTCAATAGCAGCAATGATCCAGGACTTCAAACTTGTCACAGGGGGTCACCATCTTGGAAAGTGTCTGTGACACTCACATGCTCAGTGGGCTCTGAGCAGCTGATGAGAAGCTAAGCTTAGGGGTCATCACTAATTATCCAGCAGAAAATGAGCTTCCCCTGTAATATAAGATGATGCTACAGGTTTGCTGATTATTAAATTCTGATGCTAATTGCACTGGTTTCTGTGCTGCAATGTAGTAATTATCTGTATTAATTACTAATTAGCCTTATATTGTTATACTCTATATGTACTTGTATATTGTGGGTCACTGGGTATTAAAAGCAGCCCTGGCTAAAAAATCTAAGCATCCCACGTGCGAGCAGAATATACAGGTTTTATATGGCAACAAATGCTGTACATAAAACACTATATTCAATAAAATGCACAAAGTTTGCTCAGGAAAAGTAACGCATGACATCCAAGCTCAAGTTAGAATGCAGTTATGGGACCCTGCAAAGCTCTGTGACATTTAAGTTTTCCTATATGTGGAATTTCTCTGAATCTAACAAGATCACGATAAAGCATGCATTCACCAAAAACCAAGAGAGTTTGAAACCACATAAAAAAACCGGCATTTTGGGTAATGGTATGATATAACCTGCTGCACTCTTTGAACCATTAAGGCTAAGGGAACACATTAAGATTCGGGGAGATTTAGTTGCCCGTAGATAAACCACCTCTTCTTTGAGCAACTAATCTCCCCCAAAAATCCTTCCCGCCGGCTAGAACCTAAATCGATGGCGGGATGGCACTCCTCACGAGGAAACTTCGGGCGTGTTCGGAAAACGAAGTGCTCTGAGTGCCATCCCGCCATTGATTTAGATTCTGGCTGGCAGGAAGACTTTTCGGGGAGATTTAGCCTCCCGGCGACAAACCGCCTCTTCTTCGGGTGACTAAATCTCCCCGAATCTTAGCGTGTGCCCTTACCCAAAGCCTTTATCATCACCCTGCATAAGTGGCTATATAAACAGTAGACATTATTGTAAACATTCTTTGAAAAGTGGCCTATCAAGTGCAGTAATAGATTAGCTATACAGCATCAGGATGCCACTATAAAATGCTGGGAGTTGAAATTCAACGATTACAGTCTAATGTCAAATATGAGAACTAAGAAACTGTACCAGTAATGGTAAGTATACATTATTGGCCCTATGAAGACTTTCAACAGCAGGGACTCAAATAAACAATGGCACAAACATGGGAAACATCTTGTCTGATAATCTATAGTCTGTTAAATGTATTGGCACCATCAGCAGCCTATTTGCATAATGGAAAGGTCTCAGGGGTCCATTTACATTATGAAGAGGGTGGCCCACCAGGCATTTGTCCAATCAAACAGATGGCCATTCTGGCCTGGTGAGTGGGTCCCTAAACTCAGTAAGTGACAGCAGCACATGTGCAGTGAATCAGCAGAAAAGAAAAATATCTTTACTACTAAATGGCTGTGGTTGCCTTGGGCTGGTAAAACATAACATTTCTAGCTACTTCTTTAGTTAGGGTTTAGTCAGGGCCAGAACCAGTGTCGGACTGGCCCGGCGGGATACCGGGAAAATACCCGGTGGGCCCCGACCCTAGTGGGCCCCGCCGGGCCAGTCCCCCTCTCCCAAACTGTTTTTTAAAAATATTAAAAAATAATTCGGCGCATAGTAGCGCCGTTTGCGCATGCGCGCCGAGCGCCGTTTCCGTTTGCGCATGCGCGCCGTTTGCGCATGCGCGATGCGCCGAGCAGGGATTCGCCGAACAAGTAGGTAGCGGGGCCAGAGGGGGGCCCTGGACACCAGTCCCGGTGGGCCCCGGACCCCCCAGTCCGACCCTGGCCAGAACTAGGGGTAGGCAGAATAGGCACGTGCCTAGGGCGCAAAGCTGGGGGGGCGCCAGGCATGTAACTTCTCTCTACTGCCTGCCTACTCCTAGTTTGGTCCACTCTCTCCCCCGGCTGTCGATTCTCTTACCCCGTCTATTCGCGCTTGCGCCCGCGTAGATTCGCCCTAGGCAACTTGACAGGCACCGGCTGTGCTTGCCCGGCCCTGGGTTTAGTTCTCCTATAAATACACCACCCTTATCCAGCTTTAAAAATATAACTATGCTCCGGGCAAATATATTCACTGTGCAAATGATTCTGTGCTGCGCAAAGTCTATAAATGAGCCGGCACTCATTTTTTTTTTTTATTTATTTCTCACAATGCCTTGTATATTGCTTTTTAAAGCTTTTTTAATTACAGATTATAGAATATGAGAGTCTTGGTTGTGTCACATTCAGCACCCTAAATCCAGAACCAGTGCTAGGCTCCCTGGTCTCAGCCTAAAACAGCCGCCTTTCACTTCGGGATAATTGCCCTCGGCTAATTGGATGCTGCCAGGTCTTACTAAGAGAGGAGCAAAGCTAAAGGTTCTGGATGAGCAAAGGGGCACAATCGTTTCACCGAGGATACTGGATGGAAGATAACACAGCTTGGAAGACAGGCCAGACAACACAGTGTGGACAGACAGGCCGGGCCAGCACAAGCAGAGTTGGTAATAGTCAGACAGGCCGGGATCAGGATTGGAGAGCGAAGAATAATCAGCAGGCAGGCAAGGATCGGATTAGAGAGTTCAGAATAGTCAGCAGGCAGGCAAGGGTCAAACCAGGATAATCAATCAGAATTCACTAAGACTACACAGACCAGGAACCAGCTAAGTAGAACCTAACAATGGGCAATGAGTTTTCATTCAAAGCCCCTTTAAATAGTTTGAATTTCGCGCCATTGCGCGATGACATCATTACGCTGGCACATAAACCCGGAAGTGCGTGGCCACGTGCACCATATGAGAGCCGGCGCTGAAGAAGAAAAGAAGCACGCGGGGGCGTCCCCACCGGCCACTAGGGTAACATATCGGTACAGGTTGGTGGAGAGCTGACTGCTGCTACGTTGTTCAATGGTACATGTAGTCAGAATGAGCAGTGCAGAGAAGAATAACTGCTTTCAGTAGCTTTTTACATTTACTCTCTCTCTGCACCTCATTTTCTCTCAGGCCAAAAAATACAGACGTTCTTCCCATTTTTACCAGTTTGTTTAACTTATTTGCTCTTAGTTTCTAGTAAACTACTTACTGGACATATTCTCTCTTCCTCTTTTCTTTCTTAGCTTGGTGAGATGAACCAGTGCACACCTTCCACAGCTCAACCCGCAGTCCCTCATTTGTAATGGAAAGTCCCATTTTTCTCTGCACTAAACAGCCAGAAAAAGAAACAAAGTTTCTAACTTAACTGGCTTTTGGCAGAGAGCCCAGAACAGCCACAGCTTAATATAAGATACTTTTGTAACAATTTCAAGATAAGCAAATAAGTAATTATAACAATATAAGATAACAGATCTCTTGGGGAAACTGTGACAATATCTGTTGTATTGCACTAGATAAAAGGGACAATATATAGAAGCACTTGCTTTTCCATACAAATTGGCACAGATAATGGCAAATTAATACACCAAGGGTAAAAGAAAAACACAAATGCTACTAGTAGCTGGCGACAAAAGGTTTTCTTGCTTTCTGTGGTGCACATTACTATAGAAGAGTTAATGCCTATATCCTGGACTCAGGTAAGTGTCACATAAGCCTAAGACCAGTGAACAAAGATACATCTGAGGCCACTAACTAGCCCCACCTGCTGTTTGTATGGGAAACCATAAATGTAGCACAAAGATAAAATATGTATTAGTGGAGAATCACTTCCCCAAAGAAATACAGGTAAGTATTCTGGTAACCCATGAATCTTTGCACTATGATTGGACAGGACACTGGTCAATCCCCCATTGAGAAAATTAAATCAATTTTAACGCTTTTTGAGAGTAGGATCCATATTAAAGGAGCAGTTAAGCTTAAAATTATTTCTAGTATAATTTTGATCTAGATGTTATATAACTATGGGGTAGTGATGGATGAATTTATTCGCCAGGCATGGATTTGCGGCGAACTTCCCCACTGCGAATGTTTTCGTGAAACTGACTTGAAAATTCACTGTGTTAAAATTTGCTGCAACGAAAAAATCATTGTGCGTCAAAATTGACTTTCATGCATTTGGACAAAAGAGTCGCACGTATAAAAATTGTCAATTGCGCCAAAATTATTTTGAAGCCCATTGACTTCAATGCGTTTTTCGATTTTTTTGTGGTTTCTCTAATTTCTCCGGCGAAGCAAAACAGAACAGATTCGCTCATCACTACTACAGGGTCTTGTTTCTCTTTTATTTTATTGTTTTATTTGCTACACTAAAATGTTTTCTGGTGAATGGGGTCAGGAAAGCCTGCCACATCAGGGCCCCCCAAGGGCCTCACTGCCCAGTCGCAGGGTCCCCTCTGTCTCTCTCCCCCCCCCCCGGCGCGTACCTGCTTTGTGTCGTCTTTATGTGATTGGAAGGGGGTGTTAGGAGCACTGGCTCTATGGGGCCGACGGGGCCCACCGGGTTTTTTCCCAATGTCCCGCCAGCCCAGTCCGAAAAGTCTAAAGTTACATCTCTACCAGGAATAATATAATCGTTGATGGTTAAACATATGAGTTGTGTAGTTGCATTTTTAGCCAATCATCTGAAGACCCACAAATATCTTAATATGTTGTATTTATTGAATCAACACTCTTTTATCAATTTGAAATCAGCAGGAGCAGTATTTGATAGGGATTGTAAATCATATCCAAAATGTAAATGCAGTTAGAAATAGATTGTTTTGCATTTCGCTATTTTGCCTTTCACAGATGTGGAGGAATGTTAATTACACGGGCGGGAGCAAATTCATGGGGGGGCGCATATTTAATTAGATGCATTGGCATATTCTGCACAAACCTGCAGAGCTAAGCAAAGAGGCAGCAGCTTGGCCCATAATACAGCCATATTGACCCACCCATCTGTTTCTATAATCATATATCATTGAATACACAATATTTTACAGAAAACAAACCGAGACTTAATAAGGCTGATGTCACACATAGGGGGTTATTTATCAAGGTCCAAATTTATATCAAAATCGGCTGCTACAAACTCCGATCTAACCCGCTTTTTTATTATTACATTTTCACGAAAATTACCTTTGCGGGAAAAGCTCCGAATTTTTCGTAGTTTTCCTCTCAAAGCTCTGAAAACATCGTGAAATTGCCCAAAACCTCCGACACAACCAAAAATTAATGGGACTGTTCCCATTGACGTTTATGCAACCTTGACAGGTTTGAGATGCAGTGGTTTTATATTCTGGCTTTTTAGCCCTCGGGGTTTAATAATTTCCGAAAAAATCGTGATTTTTTTAAAGCCTATTATAACACTAAAAATCACAAATTTTTGGGATTTCGGGGAATTTCTGGCATATGGAGCTTAGTAAATAACCCCCTTAGCATTTGAATTTGCACTATGTCCCACTGGTAACTAGTTGCAATAAAAGACTAATATGTTTTACCTAGTTATAGAACAAAGTGCAACCTATGTACCCATGTGGCCTATGGAGAAATGCCCTATACCCTTTATGTGCCCTTATGTCAGTGGAAACCACCATGTGAGACAAATAAATTTCAGGCCAAAAATGTTCAAACATTCATCTGTTCGCATGAATGACAAGATGCCAGGTTGTATCTAACATTTATACCCTGGCTAAAATACAACCCTAAAGAACCCTGGGACTTAGCTTAGAGCAGGGGACCCCAACCTTTTTTGGCCGGGGACCAAAGAAGAGGCAAACTTTTTTTGTTCAGGGGGGGGGGTCGAGGAGGGTTTGGGGGGGTCGAGAAGGGGTCGGGAAGGGTAGATGAGAGAGTCGGAGGGGTCAATGTCCAATTTGGCATGCCACGCTCGGTGGCCCACTTCAGGACTGTCCGCAGCCCGGTTCTGGCCCATGGCCTGGCAGTTGGGAACCCCTGGCTTAAAGGGCAGCTTCATAGACAATATGATGGCAGATAATCTGCATTAATGAATATATTGTAATTATCTAATGGTTATAAAATGACAAATAACTTTTAATACAGAGGATGGTGATCACTGCAGGGGAAACAATTGCAATAATCCGTCTTAAGCTCCCCATAGACGCGGCGATTCTTCTTGCCGAACGACCGATTTTAGGGAAGTCCGACCAATCCTTCGAAATTATCGTGCGGTTAGTGGTATTCAAACGATCGTACACCTTACGATTTTTCGGCCGACATCTGTCGGGAAATTGATCGGCCACGTGGTCTCACGATCAGGATCTGATCTTTTAAAAATCTCAACATCTATGGCCAGCTTTAATCGCAAGAAAATGCCTTCTTCCATGTTTTCCTGCAGAAATGCAGATATGCTCCACTATCACAGGAGCATCTAACCTCATTTATCATGGGTACAATTCAGATTCTGAAACTATCTGGACTCTGGATGGATCTACCTGTTGAATTCCAGGCCTCTGGTGTAATCCTCAATTACAAAGTTTGGCCACATCCCTAGTATTTTTCGAAGCATAATCAATACCTTTATGTGCACAAAAGAAATCTGTGCCTGATACATTGTTAAACCAGCAGGGGGCACACACTCCCTGTAACTCTCTACCTTAGACACATTTTTAGTTTTTTTAATTTTAGTTAATCATTTTTAGTTATTTCGTTATCTTCCAAAAAAGCTTGCTCGTCTACCTAAAAGTGACTGCTTAAATAAACCAGGTAAACAGTCCTGTCTATGTCTACATCCATAAACCTCAGTGCAGATGAGGACTGTGAGAGACAGAAGGAAAAGGAACAAATGTGATTTAGCGTGAGAAAAACAGAAAGACAAAAACATGAGAAGATATATAGATGGAGATACACGTGGGAGAAACATGTAGGAGAAACAGAGAATATATGGCTATGAGCAGGATAGTGCAAGTAGAATAAGTACAGGTATGGAATCCATTACCTGGAATCCCATTATCCAGAAAGCTCTGAATTAAGGAAAGGCTATCTCACATAAACTCAATTTTAATCAAAGAATATGTTGAAAAATTATTGCTTTTTTCTCAATAATTTTAAAACAGTAGCTTGTACTTGATCTTAACTATTATTTAATCAATCTATATTGGAGGCAAAACAATTTCACTGGGTTTATTTAACGTTTAAGTGATTTTTTTGGTAGACATAAAGGAACAGTAACACCAACAAATAAAAGTATTTCAAAGTAATTAACATATAGTCTGGAATCCAACAGAACAGAAGAAATTGCCCCTTTAGGTGCCTATACATGGTCAGACGCTAAGATCAACGTTTGCCAAACTTTCCAAGTTGTAAATGTTTGGCCACCCGTAGGGTAAAATACCACCTTAAGCATTGACTTGGCAGCTTGAATCCAAGTTTTGATATACCTGAATTAACCAGAGATCAACAAAAAGTTATTTTCACATATGCTGCTAATTTGGTTCTATTTTTAAAATAAAATGTGTCTACATCATAAACTTTTCTTATCTTATTTGAAATACATTTTTCTACTCCCTTTTGACCCATGGGTTTATTTGTGCACAAAAGCCGCCTGAGGATTTTCATAGAACGCACCTCACACATGAACCACAAGGAGCTGGGCATAGTGGAAAAGTGTTGTTACCGTTCTTATTATGACTTGGAGCACTACTATAATCGTTAGCACTGACAATTTCTATAGGGAAGCCTCCATCCTTCATTGTGCTAAAAGGCAAACGGCACTAGAAAATAAACCAGTAACACAAGCCACTGACAGCTCCGAGTGATCACTTCTTTTAGGCTTTGTGTTTGGCCACTTGTTGACAAAGGTGTCCAGCAATTGTGCCCAAGGTGTTTTGTGGAACGTAAGATGGTTCTGTTATCTTCAAGGCTGAAAAACAACACAGAAAGAAAGGGAGAGCACATATACTTTCTGGAGAGACTCTAAAGCTGGCCATAGACACAAAGATCCGATCGTTCCAATCCTCAAACAATCGGACTTCCCCATCTCTCGATCTGCCACTAACCTTCAGTCTAAATAAAGTAAAAGAACAGATCAGCCAATGTTCTGTCCCTGACAGCAATCGTACAAAAGTTTATGTCCGACACTGGTGACAGTCGTCCTCTAAAAATCGTCTGATCGGCAATACATGCAGAGATATTATCAGCAGCCGACAGAAATCTTTTAACCTGTCCGATAAACTGAACGGCTGATCTTTTTCGGTTGAAAAATGTCAGGACTCTCCACATATGGTTCGAAAATTGTATCTTTGCATCTATGGCCAGCTTTATGCTGATGGCAGACACCTTTCTGTGCCACCTGTTATTTACATGACTGGATTTGCCTGCTAAAGGGCCAGTTTCAACACAAAAATCTCTTCTTTATGAGTGCTGGTCGGCAGGGGGCATGGGCAGTATTACACATTTATCCACCAGTAGAAAATTACTGGTATGGTATTAGCTTATTGGCTAATGCCGTTAATATGTAAAATCATTTTCTGTAACATTTGTAAATATTAAATTGTGTAAAGTAGACCTTAGGTGGACTTTTTCCATTCTTCCTAGTAACTGTGTTTTGAGATGAATGGTTAGTTTGAGTAATGTTACTAGACTTTGCCCTATGGTAAAATGTTTGTGGCTCTGTTGTATCATTAGTCTACCCCAGAGGTGCCCTCAGAGTTCCTGGAGCCCCTTACCCCCACCTGGTCGCACCATGATCCTTGATAAGACTTTCTCATATGTTTTAGTAGCTTCACAGCATTTGACCATTCTGCCTAATCTTCTGGGGAAGCATAATTACATAGTTACATAGTTACATAGTTACATAGTTACATAGTTACATAGTTAAATCATGTTGAAAAAAGACAAAGTCCATCAAGTTCAACCCCTCCAACTGAAACCCAGCATCAATACACACACCCCTTCCTACTTTCACATAAATTCTATATACCCATATCTATACTAACTATAGAGTTTAGTATCACAATAGCCTTTGATATTATGTCTGTCTAAAAAATCATCCAAGCCATTCTTATAGTCATTAACTGAATCAGCATCACAACATCACCCGGCAGTGCATTCCACAACCTCACTGTCCTGACTGTGAAGAACCCCCTACGTTGCTTCAAATGAAAGTTCTTTTCTTCTAGTCTGAAGGGGAGGCCTCTGGTACGGTGATCCTCTTTATGGGTGAAAAGGTCCCCTGCCATTTGTCTATAATGTCCTCTAATGTACTTGTAAAGTCTAATCATGTCCCCTCACAAGCACCTTTTTTCCAGAGAAAACAACCCCAACCTTGACAGTCTCCCCTCATAATTTAAGTCTTCCCTCCCTCTAACCAGTTTAGTTGCACTTAGTCTCTGCACTCTCTCCAGCTCATTTATATCCCTCTTAAGGACTGGAGTCCAAAACTGCACTGCATACTCCAGATGAGGCCTCACCAGGGACCTATAAAGAGGCAGAATTATGTTTTCATCCCTTAATGTTAATGCCCTTTTTTATGCAAGACAGAACTTTATTTGCTTTAGTAGCCACAGAATGACACTGCCCAGAATTAGACAACGTGTTATCTACAAAGACCCCTAGATCCTTTTCATTTAAGGAAACTCCCAACACATTGCCATTTAGTGTATAACTTGCATTTATATTATTTTTGCCAAAGTGCATAACCTGCATTTATCAACATTGAACCTCATTTTCCAGTTTGCTGCCCAGTTTTCCAGTTTAGACAAATCACTTTGCAAAGTGGCAGCATCCTGCATGGAACCTATAGTTCTGCACAATTTAGTATCATCTGCAAAAATAGAAACAGTACTTTCGATGCCCACCTCCAGGTCATTAATAAACAAGTTGAAAAGCAAAGGATGGCTATTCTGGAGAGGGTACTTTGGGGGCACTCTCCTGTGGTCTCGTCAGATGACTTTTGGTTTCTCCAAACTGAACAGTTCTCCTGCTGATGCAGATACAGAAATTAGAGAAGGAGCGATTATGCTCTTGAAAAGTTTGCTCAAATTGATGCCATTTATTAAAGGCGCAGGTTCTGCTGCTTTGTTTTCTATGCTGCTGGACTTTACATCAGTTTGGTGCACCCTTATGCCTAGCCCACTCCCCCCCCCATCTCTAACACTGCCACACTCACAAACAGCCCTCCAAAGGTATGAGATCTGTTATCCAGAAACCCACTATGCAGAAAACTGAATTAAGGAAATGCCCATAAACTCAATTTTAATAAAATAATGAATTTTTAATGATTTCTATTTCCTCTGCAATAGTAAAACAGTACCTTGTACTTGATCCCGGCTAAGATATAATATGATATTATATAAGATATAGGCAAAGCAATGCTCCATGCTTGGGCGCCTTATTAAAGTATTTTTTTTTCATAGTGGTTACATAGGGGCCCTAAGAAATATTCAAGACTGCTCATAAATCTTGATTCTATCCTTTATTTTGAAAAATTTCCTAAAGCTAAAAATAGATCTGGGTTTTAAAGCAACTTCAACCAATAAATATTAATTATAAATTTCGATGTATTAAAGTTATTTATATTTACAAATACTTTTCAAAGCGTTCAAATATACTGTAACTTATGTATAAGGGAAAATTGTTTAGAATTACATTTCTCTTGCTGCAATTAGAAATAAAATAAGTAAAACAGAGTTTCTTACTAAGAAAGAAACCTTCAAGTGTAAGTACCGTTTGTAATGGAATCCAGGTATGGGATCTGTTATCTGGAAACCCGTCACCCAGAAAGTTTTGAATTACAGGCCATCTCCCATAGACTCTGTTTTAGCCAAATAATCCAGATTTTTATAAACTATTTTCTTTTTCTCTGTAATAATAAAACAGTAGCTTGTACTTGATCCCAATTTAGATATAATTAATACTTATTGGAAGCAAAAGCAGCCTATTGGTTTTATTTAATGTTTAAAAGATATTCTAGTAGACTTAAGGTATGAAGATACAAATTACAGAAAGATCAGTTTTCTGGAAAACCCCAGGTCCCAAGCATTCTGGATAACAGATCCCACACCTGTAACGTTACTTTGAAAAATATGAATTTGTACCAATTAGCATCATTTTCAACTTTCAAACATACCAGACCACTTTACCAGTCGTGTAACTACCAAGGAAATGGCGGGTGTGATTGCACCTGGGTCGATCCCTCTCGGGGGCCAATGGAGACCACAGTGCAGCTAATGCGTTACTGCATGGCAGTGCAGTTGGTCCCATTGCTGTTAAACATTCATATCTCATGTTGTGACATTAAAACACTTTTTTTGATCCATAAACCGATCCACACCCTGCATGGTTACCTAGGAGTTAATTATTGCTAATTATTCATATAGAATGTGGATTTTATGTGCCTGTTTTGTAGGGGTTAGTTGGAAAACCTTGGTAAAACCTTAATTTATACTCTACATAGCAGGGGAGATCTTGACCATTGCTTGGACAAACCCAAGTTTAGATGCCCAGAAGTCAAAATGCCCCCTCTGGAGCCAAGACAGCGGGTGGATTTTGCTGAGAAGCCTCCTGTTTTGAACCTCCTATTAAAAAAAGGCAGGACATTTAGCTTTGGAACTAACACTTGGCCTCATGGACGTGCATTTAATTTCTTGGCCACCCCTGTAGGAGAGAGCTCCCGGAAACTGCCCAGATGTGTTATTCACAGCCTTTGGATGGGTTGATGGCTCAGCCTTTGACATGGTCACTTTCAGGCATCACTCTACTGTCCCGGATTTAACTGCCATGCGACAGTCTGAAACCTGAGACTGAGCTGAGGGTAATAGGTCAGGTGCAGAGAGACGGAGTTTGGTGTTGTCTCAAAGCTTGTAAACAAAATGATCTAATGAGCTTATTGGTAGTGTGTGCTGAGACACAAAATTTAGGAACTGTAAACCCCAAGAGTTAAAATAGAGAGATAAAAATAGTGAGATAAAAGGGATAGTCGACCTGTAAATTAACTTTTAGGGCTATTCCACACGGGGAGATAGCGACGCGTTTGCGGTCGCGGCGACAAAGCGCCGTGACAGTCGCCGCGACCGGCGCAGGCGACAGTTTTGTATGGGCGCCTATGTAAAAACGCCTGTGCTAACCACACGAGGCGATGCGCTTTTCAACAGTCGCCTGAAAATGCCTCGCCAGGCTTTTTCAGGCGACTGTTGAAAAGCGCATCACCTCGTGTGGTTAGCACAGGCGTTTTTACATAGGCGCCCATACAAAACTGTCGCCTGCGCCGGTCGCGGCGACTGTCACGGCGCTTTGTCGCCGCGACCGCGTCGCTATCTCCCCGTGTGGACTAGCCCTAAGTATGATGAAGACAGAAGGGCTGTTATTGGACATCTTTTTATCTTCATCTTGCTTATATATGTGCTGGGGCACTGGACATGAAAGTGGAACAACATTCTACTGCCATGTGTTCTTGGGCCATCATGCACGAAGGTGCCAATGTAGGTTCACTTTTAGTATTTTATAGAATGGCTTATTCTAAGCAACAGATTTTTTCCATTTTATAGTTGAATTATTTGCCTTCTTTTTCTGACTCTTTCCAGCCGACCCCATCTAAAAAAACAAATGCTCTGTAAGACTGCAAATATATTGTTATTGCTACTTTTTATTAATTCTCTTTCTATTCAGACCCTCTCCTATTCATGTCATATTGACATAATATATATATATATATATATATATATTATATATTCATATCAATGCATGGCTGCTAGGATAATTTGGACCCTAGCAACTAGATTTCTGAAAATTCAAACCGGACAGCTGCTTAATAAAAAGCTAAATAACTCAAAAAGCACAAATAAAGAAAACTGAAAACTAATTGATGACATCCCTATCCTTGTTTATAAAAATAAAAGACTTCTGGTTCATGCTATGCTATTAAAGCTGTAACCTTATCACGACACCCTTTTGTATTGTAAGGCTACAGTCTCTCAGGGCTGTACAGTTAGAAGACATTGCGCCCCTTGACAATGTAATGTCTGAAGCCCCCAAATATTACTGACTCTGTGGGCCCAGTACAAATGCCCCATACTTCTGGCACTGAATCTATCCCTGCAGTTGCTGGAGGACCAGCTCCAAAAAAGCAAGGTAATGCCTATCATAGTTTATTTAACGCTGACCAGCTGCAACCTGTTTTGGCAATTTATTGTCAAAGCTCGTAGCCCTGAGCCATAAAGTCAACAGAAAGGGAAAGGGAGACAGTCTCATTCCAGCGCTACTCTCTTGCCTCCCCCTGTTTGAAATTACACAAACAGGTGCAGCAAATGCAGGTTCCAGTGGCTCCTTTCCCAATCAGGAGCTGACAAACAACCGTATCTTTACACAAGACCACACAGGCAGGCTGGGTTGTTATTGCCCCTTACTGAGACTGAAATACGTGAAGGATCAGTTCACTTTTAGAGGAGGTGGATGAAGAAAAAAAAAGGCTGTTGAAGAAAATAACTTTGCACATTACATTATGAATGTATAACAACTTAACAGAAAAATATGTCATCTAAGGAAGTCAATGGTTTTCTTATATATGTTAGCATATATGTAAATCCCAGAAAGAACCCTAAAACAAAGACTGGTGATCAACTTTGTGAGTCTTACCAACAAGCCACATAGTCCCATTCCCTCCCAAATTGCTCTAGTTTACTAGATTATGATGTCATAAGGAGGACTTTAAGGAGGGACAGAAGTGTGTTAAATGAACTAGCAACATTGCAGAATGCACTATAGTAAAGAACTGACACTCTTGGTGTGGCCTACAGCCCTTAAATGCCACAAAATAGTACAGGCCTCAACAGAGATACAAATCGGCCCTGGCATTCTAAGTACACAGAGACCCAAACGGTACTCCACCGCTGTTCCACTAAATAGTGACTGTCCATGGCATCTTACAGCAGCTCCTCTGGACATTTGCCAGAAGCCACAGCTTGCCATTCCAGGGCCTGACATTCAAGGAACTATTAATGAAATGAGCAATTCTGAATGAAAGTACAGCTACATGCTGCTTTGTTGAAGATAATCAGAACAGCAAGGTTTTTTCATCATCATCATTATCATCATCATATAAAAAGGCCAGTGGTTTCACAAAACAGCACAAATACTGACCAAAGTGTTTCCTTTGTATGTAAAGCTGTAAACAATTTGAGAGCGAAATCATGTTTTGACTATTTTCACAGAAGATCCTAAATGTTCACGTCACCTGCTTGTTCCCGCAAAGAGATGATAAACATAATTATCGTGTTTTGACCATTTTCATGGAAGACCCTACATATTCAAGATAAGCATAATGCCTGTGGCATGGAGTGTTATGACTGGCATTGTGATCAGGTGGAAGAAATCAACTCAACGTAGCTGAACTTGCTGCCACCTCTTTCTGCGGTTATATATGGGTGACACTTCACCTAAGACAGATGTTGTTCTCCAACCCCTTGGATGTTGCTCCCAGTGGCCTCAAAGCAGGAGCTTATTTTTGAATTCCAGGCTTGGAGGCAAGTTTTGGTATAAAAACCAGATGTACTGCCAAACCAGGCCTCAATGTAGGTTGACAATTCACATAGGGGCTACCAAATGGCATTTATATGGCACCCCAAGAAAATTTTTCATGCTAGTTTTGCTCCCCAACTCCTTCTGAATGTTGCTCACAGGTTCAAAAGGTTGGGGATCCCTCCCTGCGATAGACCTTCAAGACGTCTCTAATGCCCAAAAAGGGGAAACATTTGGAGAAATGCAAAACAGTTCTTACAGCAATTTCCATGCTGGAAGAATCTGTAACACAATCCAAACAATGTGCCTTCCCCTCTGGCAAGAAAGATATTAATGTCTGAACTAGATAATGTATATTTTCACAGCTTCTTTTTAACTTTCTGGTGGACATGAATTTCACTCCCACTGTCGCCGTGCATAAAGAAGTCAATGAGATAGTGAGGATGAGGGGGATATTTGGGTTTATTTACTGATCTTTAGGCAAGATACCCTCCCCCCCCACCTTCAGCTGGACAGCAGCAGCAAAAGGATCCTCCTCCAGCATTTAAATCCATATATTGCACAGCTACTGTCTCTTTTCTCATGGGCTTCTCTCTCAGACAAACACCACCTGAACATCAGAACTTGCTGCCAGATGGGCTGAGAGCAGGCACAGTGCAAAGTCCTGAATGTAGCAGCCAAAGCTGTAAAAGTGTTTGCATGCTATCATACAGTCGATAATACAGGCCAGTGATAGCCATGTGTCTACAGGAATCCAAAAAGCTAAAAAAGGCAAAGCTGACCAGAAAGGTAACCTCATTTTATTTGGCTTTTCTCCCTACCCCACCCCTTATTTTGACTTTTGCAATCCTCTATGTATGAAACCTTATACCTCATGCCTGTTGGAAATAGGGACATCTATATTAGGATCACCGACTTTTAGAGGCAAAAAGATCTGTTTTTAGAGTTGCTTCCCACCCTATTCTGTATTCTGTATCTGCTCATTGTTCTTTTATTATAGCACCATCTTTTAAATTGGATGGTGGAGAGGCTTCCCAAAATGTTAGAGACATGCCCTCACTGGGGGGCTTGGAGTAGTGGCAGAAGGGGGCTCAATCCAAATGGAAGTTAGGATGAGAATTGGGGACAATGGCCATTTGCTATCTAGAAACACCTGACAGTTCAGTTTGAAGGCCAGTTGGGGTTAGTGTATGGCTGAATGACTGATATATTGTTATATCTGGAACCTTATTATGAGCTAAGGGGAATAAAAAATGGACCTTCACGGGGGATTGAACTAAAAAAAGTCTGATCACTGCTGTACTATGTCTTTCCCAAAAGCCTGTGTTTTTTCTGCACATTTGAGCTTGTTCTTTTGCATTACAATAAACAGACGACCCTATTCTTTCCCTGCACCTTTCTTTACAATGCAGGATAACAGCAAAGTTGATGGCAGCGTGTGCCCAGCTGATACTTTCAGAAAGGGCAGGTTGTAAATACAGCCCCAAACGCCTTTCCCTTCTGAGATGATTTACATTGTTGTTACAAAATAGTAATGTATATGCAGATGGTGTATTGACCCAACTGAGGCTTTTTATTATTTTGCTAAGGATTCTATTATCAGTGTTTGTCCAGAGACTGAGAAATAGGATTCCGACATTGGATGCAGTGATCCCGTAGTCATTGTGATTGCTGGCAACAATACCAGATTTAATGCAATTTCCTTTAGTAAGGCATTAACCAAATGTAAAGGCATTAACCAAATGTGTAGGAATGCAGTATTTTCCTCTAGGGTTTCATTGTGCTGCTTAAGGGTCTGGCCACACGGGCAGATTCGGGGAGATTAGTCGCCAGGCGACAAATCTCCTCTTCATCGCGGCGACTAATCTCCCCGATCTGCCTTCACCTGCCTTCAGCCGGGTAAAATAAAAATCGCCTGGGGGCAGACACTCGGATCACTTCATTTTCCCAAGTCGCATGTAATTGCTTCACAAGGAAACTTGTAAAACTTTGGAAAATCAAGCACTCCGTGTGCCTGCCCCCAGGCGATTTACATTTTAGCCGGTGGAAGGCAGGCGAAGGCAGATCGGGGAGATTAGTCACCGTGAAGAAGCGGAGATTTGTCGCCTGGCGATTAATCTCCCCAAATCTGCCCGTGAGGCCAGACCCTAAAAGGGTTGTTTACATTTAAATTAACTTTTAGTATGATATACACATAGATATTGGAAGACAATTTGCAATTGGCTTTCATTTTTTATAATTTGTGGTTTTAGAGTTATTTAGCTTTTTATTCAGCAGCTCTTCAGCTTGCAGTTTCAAGAAAAAATCCAGTTTACACTAGCAACCATGCATTTATTTGAATAAGAGACTGTAGAAGGCCTGGACAGAAAGATGAATAATAAAAAGTAGCAATAACAATACATTTCTAGCCTTGCAGAGCATTTATTTTAGATGGAGCCAGTGACCCCTATTTGAAAGCTGGAACGAGTTAGAAAAATAAGGAAAATAATCGATATCTATAAAAAGGAAAAAAATGAAGGCCAACTGACGAGTTGCTTAGAATTGGCCATTCAATAACATACTTAAAGTTAACCTAAAGGTGAACCACCCCAGTAAGAAACCAGTACGAACAAATGAAATGAATGTGAATCTTCTTTCTCGCTACTAACTTTCATGAAGGGTACAGGGTTTACAAATAGGGCCAGTTGCACTGGGCCCTGCACATTTGGGTCTCCACATAGTATCCATAAGAAATAAGAGTATTGCATGCCAGATAAGTTGGAACAATATGGCAACACTGGAGACTGGCAAGTGTGAGTGATTCCAGCATATATATATATATATATATATATATATATATATATAGGTATAGGATCCCTTATCCGGAAACCCGATATCCAGAAAGCTCTGAATTACGGAATGGCTGTCTCCCATAGACTCCGTTTTATCCAAATAATTCAAATTTTTAAAAATGATTTCCATTTTCTCTGTAATAATAAAACAGTAGCTTGTACTTGATCCCAACTAAGATATAATTAATCCTTATTGGAAGCAAAACTAGCCTATTGGGTTTATTTAATGTTTAGATTAAGTTCTAGTAGACTTAAAGCATGAAGACCCAAATTACAGAAAGATCCGTTATCCGGAAACCCCCAGGTCCCGAGCATTCTGGATAACAGGTCCCATACCTATATATAGATATATATATATATAGATATATATATATATAGATATATATATATATATATATATATATATATATATATATATATATATATATATATATATATATATATATATATATATATATATATAATCTGCAACACAGTTGTGCAGGAAAACGTGAAGGTTTATTGGCTTTTTGACCATAGATCTGATGGTTAATGACTAAGCCATGTGCATGTGCTGGTTTGTTTACTTCAGTCAGTCTGACTTCTGAGACACTGAGCTCAGCATTCCTTCCAGATCTCTAGAAGAAAAGTAGGTCACATGAAAGAGCTGAGCAACAGGCTGCTCTCCATGCGTAACCTTTGCCTCTCTCTGTTTGCATGAAACACTGACTCAATATTGTTTCTTATGTTCCTAGAAAGTGACACCGTTCCCCATCAGCCGGGTGGTGCTGTGCCTGTCTCTTGTGTTTACACTGTACGTGGAAGCCACCAGCGCTAGCTGTCTGAGACCACGTTCAAAGGAGCTGCTCTGCGGTGCAGAACTGGTAGACATCCTGCAATTTGTCTGCGGACGTACTGGGTTTTACGTCAGTATGTCTGCTTTTATTATCTTTTATCCTTTATATGACTCCATCCTTATTCAAAAATATAGTCTACTTTGGGGGATTTGTATCACTGGGGGTCACCACTGGTCCTGCAGTCCAACGTTTCTGATGACCATGTGGTGTCACAATTTCATTCATTTGTTGGAAAGTGATCTTGACATAATGGGCCTGATCTTTCATACTTTATCTTGTGAAAACTCGATAATTTAGAATTGCAGTAGGAGACAAGATTTTCTCATTGGAGTGAATCTGGTCCAATACATTCAGATAATTCAACAACCAATGTTTCCACTTAATTTAAATAAACTTGTCTTGGCCTGTCCACTGGAGTCATCATTTATACTCCATACCACACAACCCTAGACCATTAGTTTTAGGATTTATTGCACATCTAACACATTTAGGTAATTAAAAAAATTTCATTTGTTCCTGTACTGAACTTCTTGAACCAGCCTAAAGGTTCAGACTCTCTATAATAGTAATGATCCAGGGCTTTACAGTTGTTCCCAGACAGTTGTTAACAGATAAACTGATGCCACAGAGCTAAATTCTGATGCTAATGGAGCTGGTTTCTGCTCTGCCATATACCAATAATCTGAATTATTTACTATTCAGCCTTATAATTTGATATTTATATTATATATATACAATGAGTCATTCCAGTTGTCTGCAGAGGTAATCAATTCAAACCAATATCACAGACTTGATCATTTTCTTTGCAAACTTTGCATGAAGAAATCTTTTGGCTTATTCTGCACCACAAAGAAGAATTCTTTGTGCAATTACATAAAATAAATGTTCAGTGCCTGAATTAATAAAAGTAAGATAATAAGGAATATATCAGTGCAAAGCAATGATAATTCTGTTCTTCTGGAGTGAACATCACAGAAATATGTTTATATGTTTTCAGTTTGTTTTTTGCATTTATTTATTCTTAAGAAACAGAAATTTAATCCAAATTTGCAGCAATGTTTACTCAAGGCACAGATTACATTTTACCCAACAGAATATGTGCACATTCTAGGAAAGTAATGTAACATTTGCACAGTGAATGCACTGTACCCTTGTAGGTTATTGCCTTTTAAATTCTTGTATTAGTAACTGTTTAACATGTTCCATTAATGTTTGTTATCAAATCAAGGTCCTCTTCACAGCCATTCGTTTTGCACTGACTAAAAGAGATGGTGTTATCCTGCCCTATTTCTAGGTTATTTTATTTGAAAGGGATGTGTTTCTCACTTTACTTTTTGAACGGTTGTTTTTATAGGTTAAAAAAAAGTAATGCAAAATACAAGGATATTACAACTCGTCTAGGGGTTCTCGGACCAGTAAAAGCATAATGCCCAGGGCAAATTGTTATAATAGTATCTTTCCAAGATCTTGTAACGTATAACAACCAATCAGATGTGACCAGTCAATGCTGCCTAATTGCTATAGGTTATTAGACCAGTAATAAACTTTGCATTTTTTAATACATGTTCCCAATAAGATGTAAACAAGGATGTCTAATCTGTAGCCCTCCAGTGATTGTTATACTGTAGGTCTAACTACTAATTAGCCAGTCAGTTGACATAAGAAGCCATCTCAAAATCCAGTGACTGGTATGAAAGCCCAAGGCAACAGGCCAACAATTTCCCTAACTTGAAAATCAATCTCATGTACAAATAATATGTTTATTCTGTCCAGGTCTTTGCCTGATAATGTACCTATTTTACCTTGACTTGCAGCCTTGTGCGTTTAATTGCTTGTGTAGCTCTCATGTGACACTTATTATCCGTAATTAAGTGGTGCACAATCCAATTTATTACACAGTCTGTCTCTGGCCAGCAAACACTGAATGATTCCTAGGTATGTTTGCATTATTTTTGTTTAGGCAGAGGAGCTCATTTTCGTAACAAAAACCGACCTGGTATAGTTGAAGAGTGCTGCTTCTGTGGGTGCAGTGTTTCCATCCTTGAGTCTTATTGTGCAGCTCCGGTCACAACTAACTTCACTGGAAGAGAAGGTAAATTCATACCATGCATCACACTAGTATTTGGTAGTATTTGGCATCATAGTATGATTTTTAACAGGGGCTGGTAATCTCCAGGCCTAAGTATAGAAAAAATGATGATGGATCCAGTTAACAGAAAACTAAAGACTCCTCTGGCCTAATGCCAAAGGGTAAAGAGAGTTCGTAGTCTATTTCCAGGCAAATGCTGCAGGGCAGGCAGAAGGTATAGATATAGAAGGGAAGATATTAGCTTCAGCGTACTGAAATAAAAAAATTCTAAATACAATCTACTAAACATTCTGTACCGTTTCAGAAATAATCAAATTTATCTTCACTATTCCGCTTCTCTTCATTCTCTCTTCATGCAGCAGTTTGGTGTCAGATATTCATTGACAGTTAGATCCAATATATCTTATAGGGGGGCTCCCTTTGCCTAGAAGATGTATTAGAGTTCACTCTATTAAACTCACCAGACATCACGTCTCTCTACATGCAGGATTTGTGCAAAAGGCAGTTATTTTGTTAGATTATGTTTGTACAGGTATGGGATCTGTTATCTGGAAACCCCTTTATCCAGAAAGCTCTGAGTTATGGAAAGGCTGTCTCCCATAGACTTCATTATAATCAAATAATTTGGATTTTAAAAAATGATTTATTTTTTCTCTGTAAAAATAAAACAATAGCTTATACTTGATCCCAACTAAGACATAATTAATCATTATTGGAAGCAAAACCAGCCTATTGGCTTTATTTAATGTTAACATGGTTTTCTAGTAGACTTAAGGTGTGAAGATCCCAATTACAGAAAGATCCACTATCCGGAATACCCCAGGTCTCAAGCATTCTGGATAACAGGTCCCATACCTGTACTGGAATCAGTTATTCGAGTGAACTCTAATTCATCTGCTAGGAAAGGAAGATATATTGGATCTAACTGTCAGTGAATATCTGACACCCAACTGCTGCATGAAGACAGAATGAAGAGAAACAGATGCTGAGAGAGGGATAGTAAAGATAAACTTGATGATTTCAAAAACAATGCAGAATATTTAATTGATTGTATTTGAAAAGTTTCTTATTTCAATATGATCAAGCTTATAATAAATGTTCATTTTCATGATTAAGTGGCTACTATACCTATATTTGGCCCCATCGTCCAAAGCAAAGATGGCAACTGAACCATCTATTATAGGGGTCTATACGGACACATAGGGGCAGATTTATCAAGGGTCGAATAGTCAATTCGAATTCGATTGATTGAGTTTAAAAATTCACACATTTAAATTTTAATCCCCCTATTCGAATGTGAGATTTATCACACCTCGATGAGTTCATGTACAAGTCAATGGCAGATGTCAATTGAGCCATTTGGAGGTGTTACTGTAATAGCCTTCCTGACATTCGATTTTTTTTTTTGGGAGAAAAATTTAATTCGTACGAATCAAATATGATTAGAATTTTCGGGTTGGAACCATTTGATTGAATATTAACCATTCAAATATTTTATTGGATGACCTCCCAGTCAAATTGTGAGTATATTTGAATTTTAAAAAAACTGAATTCGAAATTTGACCTTTGATAAACTGGCCTCCCAAAGAGATGACTGCATCAACAGGCTGACATAGTGCCTACTTTGACAAGTGTCTTTTGAGGAACTAACTCCACTCTGTCTATCCTTGGTGGAGCACAAAACGGCTCAATCTATCTCTCACACCTGGATTGTGCTGTAACAGGAGATATTCCTCGACTATCTAGAAACCCTATCCTCAACTTCCTTAAATATGTCTGGCCTCATAACACTCCTTGGCCAATGGAAGCACATCCCTCCCAAATTCATATGTTACTTTTACAGAATTGGGCAGTTCTTTTTACTCAAACTGCTGCCCAATAAAGTCATATAGACACAGGGGTCCATTAGTTCACTTGGTAGAACAGATTCCTTTAATCAGGGTTGTGAGTTCAAGTCCCACGTTGGGTGCCAAATATAGTGCTATAGAGAAGAGTACTGCTTTCTGTGTTCTCTCTAAGGTAGAAAACTGCTACATGAAACTCTTCTCTAATCTGGGCAATTGCAGAGGAAGGGATCTCTAGGGACCTATCTGGGCAATAACTCATCACACATCATACACATTTTCCCAAGTAATCCTAGGCAACAGGGATTCGTAAACGATAAAAACTGATTTATTGGAATGCAACACAGGCAAAAAAGGAACTTCAGATAAACATAGTTTCAACAAATTTAACAGCAGATTTTTTACTTTGATCAAGTACATTATAGAGATGTACAACAAGTGGGTTAATCCCATCACAGGTTTTAGCACCAGGCTACCATAATATTATTACAGTAGTAAATATTTAGTGTGGGGAAGTATCCTTACTCTTAGGCTAAGGCCACACTAGGCGATAGCGCCGCGATTTGACTCGCGGCGACTTTTCGCTGCGACTTTTAAGCCGCAATCGCTGGGGAAACTTTTGCGCTGGCGTCTATGGGGAATCGCGTAAAATCGCCAGCGTAAAAACACACGCGGCGATCTTTTCTCTACTGTCGCTCGAAATTGCCTCGCTAGGCGATTTCGAGCGACAATAGAAAAAAGATCGCCGCGTGTTTTTACGCTGGCGATTTTACGCGATTGTGGCCTTAGCCTTACAAAAACCTAGTAATGATGTTGGCAGAAACCATGCATATTTTGTGAATAAGCTTATTTTTGTCTCTTTTTGTCTTCTAGAGCAAAAGTCCTAAGATCATTCTCCAAGACCTGTTCCACTAGTTTAAAACATATTCAGGGACGTCCAACAAATACAGAATAAAGACATTCACTGCATTTGAAATGTGCAACAAAGGGGGAAAATGGAATTGTCCTGAGCCTTAGGAGACCCAAGTAATGGAGTGCTCAAGCGCCTTTGGCAAAAATAGTTACAATAAGCTGTGAATGAGCCCAAGATAGAATTGGCTTTTCCAGTGTTACAGTGATAGCTGGCATGGCAATGTGTAAATGGGTGTTTAATTCCTCGCCTTGCTGCGGATCATTGCAGTTTCATTTACTATTTCTGGCTTTCTGCTTCCAATTTATGATTACCTTCAGTACATTAAGAAGACTGAGAATTCAGTATATTGAGAGTTTATGTTACAGGCCAACAATTTTTAATTAGAGACCAGCAGGCCTCATGTTTCATGGAATCTTAATTAATCCACCAAGAACATAACATTAATGCCATTATAAATCCCCTAAATGGCAGTATGAGCAACCAAGAGGCAAATATATATTTGCTTGAATACAGCTTGATCAAATTTCAATATCCAGATAAAAAAAAAATCCAAGGTGACTGCGTTAAAAAAAGAAACATTTGGATGCTTGCACATTAAAATACTTGATTTCAGCTGTAAGATAAGGGGCCTGCTTTGTATTAGCCAGAAAAAAACCGAGGCAAAATGCTTTAATAAAATGTGCCTTTTGGTTATATTTGCACAGACACTAGTCAGAGGGTCAAAGAGGGAAAGTACATTTTTTATGTGGAATAATGGGAGGTTAAAAGGGGAAGAGTAAAGATTATGAATTGTGTTATTTCTATCTGGGAAACAATGACAGAAAATATATTTTTTTAGATTAAAATATTAAATTAACACCTAGAGGAAAGGCCTGGGAGGGGCCATGTCGCTCAGTGTACCCCTTGTGGCCATTAATAGTATGTGCTGCGGCTACTGTAATGCAAATAAAAATGAATGTAAATGTGGGCAAAAGGAAAGTTCTGTGTACACCATATGCAATGTCCCATACCTACAGTAACTGAAGGCACCACTTAAAGTACAGACATGAGATATATTATTGGAACCCCAAACAATCTGAAACATGGTGCTGCTCTTTCCCATTTTATATCTTTGAATGTTTAAATGTTTTTCCATAGCCTTAGTGCTCCATGTTATGAAAGGTCCCCTTGTCTGGAAAACTGTAGGTGCCAAACATTCTGGATAATAGGTCTCATGTCTGTAGTCAAGCACTTTCTTGCACAGCAAAAGATACAAACATACAGATAGGCATTGCATATGAACTTCATAATGGTGCTATTTATGGTTTGCTGAATTCCTGTTTTTAATAAGAACAAATTCTGCCACTTTCCTGATACAATTGGCATTTGTGCAGCTTGGAATGTAAGTAAATAAACAGTTTGGGCAAACAACACAATGTCCTGCAAATGTTTTGTGCGCATCACCTGACTTCTCAATATACAGATTTACTGAAACTCAATTGGTGACCCAATGATTTTTTTGGTAGGAGAGGGCTTGGTTGTAGCCCCTCTATCCCATTTTATATAATGCCACTGGCTTTTCTGGCCAATTATTAGCCCAATGCATTGCACTCTGCAGATGAACACAGTCAGTTTCTGGGCCTGTTCTTCAGTTGATTTCTCCTAGGAAGACATACACCTGATTTTCCATAAGGATTTATTATTATTATTATTATTATTAGTGACTATTGAATTAGTTTAAATGACTGTGCCCAAGGCTATACGAATCTGACGTATGGCTCATTAAAGATAAAAAAAGTAGGACTCTCTGGAGGTCATTTAATATGAGCAGGTCAAAGAGAAAAGCGTGTAATCTGCATGTTTTTATACTTTGCATCCTGCCCTGCACAAAATTGATAGCCAGTCTCTGCACGTCAAAGCTGAGTGCAGAGACCTGGGTGGCTTCCACACCCCGATTAATAAGGCACTGCCTGTCACTGGCTTAACTAGTTACTGTGCCCCACAGCAAATTCAATTTAGGGCCCCACACATTGCTAAATTGACCAGTGCAACCAAAACATATTGCAATTGCTCATAAATGACGGCCCTCTATGCTCATGAGCCCCCCTGCAACCCCGGGACCTGCTTTCTCTGTAGTTATCCCCCTGCTGCCTGCATCTACCAAGGTACAGACTGCACCCAGATCCCATACAGAATGCCTGTTCTTAATGCATGCAATGAGTGCAATATAAGCCTTAATATGGATATAATACCCAAGAGTCATTTGGCCCCATGATTTGATATGGTCGTGGAACTCCTTCTCCAGGGCTGGAGCTAGGGGTAGGAAGAGGGCACATGTATAGGGCGCAAAGGTAGGGGAGCACCAGGCACTTTCCTCTGCAGTCTTCCCCTAGTTTAGACCCTTATGTCCTCTGGCAGTTCTTCTTGTATCCTTTATAACGGCTGGTGCATGATGAGGGATGAAATCTTGTATAACAATCTACATATCCCACCCAACTGTGGACTTCAGATTGGTTAACCTTGTGTAATATAAATTCCCAAATTCCCCAAAACAGGGACAGACGTACCAAATATTGAACTGGAGAATCCATAGGAAGAGTCAGGAATTGTTTCATCAGTGACTTTCATCAAAGCAGATAATGCATCAGTTCATCTATATGCCCCCCTCTTCTTTCGACAGTAAAACACCATTCTGTGCTAGTTTCTGTTAGCTTCAGCTCTGAGCTCTAACACCCAAACACAATGTCTCTGTAAATAAATGGTTCAAATTGATTCTGATTGTTTCTATAGCTATAAGGACCATGTAAGTATTCAGCATAGCGTTGATATTTCTAAATAAAATTGCCCTTGAGCCTCCCTCAGCCCAATGGTACTTACCCCCTCCTCCAAAAGATTCACTGGCACTCAAAGGCTGATGCAAGCAGGGACGAACCCTTGAGTGTTTACTTGTAGTTGTGCAACTTTTCGGGGTTGTACCCTTTTGTCATGAAACGTTGCACAACTGCAAATAAACACTCAAGGGTTCGTCCCTGCTTGCATCAGCCTTTGAGTGCCAGTGAATCTTTTGGTGTTGTCTGACTAGGAGGGTGCCGATCTGTCCATCACCGTGCACCGGGTGTCCATTTCATAAGGCCAGGGTGTGCATAGGGTTGCCACCTGGCTGGTATTTTACTGGCCTGGCCGGTAAAAATGATGGTTGATCTCAATGTTATTAATGGGGAAAAAAGTTAAATATATAGGAAGGCCGGTATTTTTTTCCAGAAAAGGTGGCAACCCTATGTGTGCGAGTGGTGCCTTAAATCCTGACTTACCTCCTCCTGACACTCCAGCCAAGCTAAAGTTTTCTGAAAATCGCAACATGGCTGCCAACAGGCCCGGGCTGCCCAGCCGCACTCTAAGGCGCACTGGGGACACATACTGCGTTATCCTAGTGCTCTGATGCATGCGCTCTGGTGGGCAGGGGTGTCATACAAGGACCCTGCGGCCTTGGGTGCCCCAATCTGGGCTTGGTTGTCAAGCTGCGCGGGAAGGATGGCGTTTGTATGTGCATTTTACCAAAGACACAGGCATGCTGACAAATTGAACATGATGTGTGTGAATGTGATAGGGACCATAAGCTCAACTGAGACCTGATGTGAATGATGCAGAATCTGTGTAAAGCACAGAAGAATATGTGACTCCTTTTTACATAAAGGTTTATAAGAATACTCCAGGCAATGGAAGGATCGTACAAGCCCAGCAAGACCACTGGAAGTGGCTCAGTATCACTAGAGGTAAGTACTCCTGGGCTGGTGGCACCTAAGTCCCTCCCTCTGTCTGAAAGCATTCTACTATTTACAGAACTTTACAGAGCAAAGGTCACCCCAATATAAAATAGAAATGTGAAGGAGAGAAGATGAAGGTTTGTAACACTTAAAATATATATTTAAATTCAAAGGTATGGTACAAGACAAAAACTAACAAAGAAAACTGGAAATGCAAGTTTCCATTTAAAGGGGAACTCCGGCTTCCAAACCAAAATTTGATAAAGAGGCCACATAACACAGAAACCCCTGATATATCCATCACAGTTACCTGTTTCTTCAAAATGTATGAATAAATGCCATTTTCTATGCTGAAATCCAGCTGTTTAACAGTTCTTCTCTTTCTGCATCATTTGAAATTCTGGCAGGGAAGGAGACTAAACACTGATGTTACAAATTGTAACAACTTCTCCACAGCTTACAGACAGCATGCAGGAACTACATAACCCACAATGCATTGCACTGTGATGTTCTGTTCCTTATTGAAATCACGTGTGCAGGGAATTGTGGGGTTTGGAGGATACAGTAGTCAGCCAGCTCAGCAAAGTAGTCAGACAGATCAGCAGGAGAGTAGGAGGCTAGGTTAAGGGAACTGTCTGAAACCATTAAAAAATCATGAAAAATCTGCATATTTTTTAATTGATTCATATTGCAAAGTTGCTTGAAATTATGTTTACTTTTCAAAAAAAGCTTGTTATTTTTTGTGGAGTTCCCCTTTAATCTAGAGAGAGAGAAGGGTTAATGTTGGTGACAGTCTTTGTGTGCTGGGCAGATAGTGAGCCTGTTTGCTCAGACACTGCAGTACAGGGATTTCTGTGCCAGAATAACGAAAAAGGGACAAAATTCCAACACTCAGCACATTTTGTATCAACTAAAAATAGCAAGTGCAAATATTGCATATTGGACCAAGCTAACGTGGTGCCAGTCACATACGTGGGCTCTGCAGTCACTGTTATTTTACATTGAATTAATATATGAATTAATCATAATTAATACAATGGTTTATATAAAGAGTGCAAAATTAGTTAAAGGGCAGGCACAAAGCAACATTAATACAAAAATGCCACAGGCTACTCCAAATGTGCTTCTCTCTGGTACTATTTTGTTTTAAAGGGTATTATTTCAAGTGGGGTAGAATGCCTAATTCTAAGAAACTTTTCAATTGGTTTTCATTTATTATTTTTTCTAGTTCTTCTGCTTTCAAAAGGGGGTAACTGACCCTATCTAAAAAACAAATGCTCTGTAAGGCTACAAATGTACTGTTATTGTTACTTTTTATTGCTTATGTTCCTATTCTGGCCTCTCCTATTCATATTCCAGTCTCTTATTCAAATCAATGCATGGTTGCTAGGAAAATTTGGACCCTAGCAAAGAAACTTTTCCCTCAAACATTTCCATTATTTTAGAAGTGTATCACTTTAAGGCAGTGATCCCTAACCAGTGGCTCATAAATAACATGTTGCTCACTAAACCCTTGGCTGTTGCTCCTAGTCGCCTCAAAACAGGTGGGCAGCCAGTTTTGACCCGAACAGCCGTTCAAAAAACGAGCTGTCTGGGTCAAATCCAGACAGGGGGCAACCCTAATAGTGGCATATATTTGGCACCTACAGGAACTTTTTTCATGCTTGTGTTGCTCCCCAACTCTATTTATATAAGATGGGTAAAAAAGGTTGAGGACTCCTGCTTTAAGGAATGAAGTACAAAAGTGTGCAAAGTGCAAAGAAGTGCCCTATGGTAAGTGGTAATGACAAGGCCCTATGGCAGTGCAGTATTCCCAGGGGTGCAAGTGCTTGTTAGATACCTTAAGTACTGAGGGGCATGGTCTTGCACCCCTTGGTGCTGTAGGACTTACACCCAGGGTTGGACTAGGCCAACCGGACACTGGGAAAAAACCTGGGTCGGGCCGGGGCCCCCGGGTTTTTTCCCAGTGTCTGGTTGGCCTTGCCCAAAAGAAAACAATGATGTGTGGTGCACTGGCGTTCACACATGTGCACTGGTGTTTTTGTGCGCGCGGGGGCCCCCCAAAAGTTTGGAACCCAGTGGGCCCCCAATGCTCCAGTCCGACCTTGCTTGCACCCCAGGGGAAAGAAAATGGGCCCCTGAGTCTCCTGAATGCCCCTGATTTTCTTTATCTCACAGCCAGGCAACACATAGATGGAGTATTTAGTTTTTGTATTTAATGTATTAAATAAATATCAATCAGGGCCGGATTTATGTAGTGGGCGCCCCTAGGCCCACTGCCGTTCGTCGCCCCTGTCCCCTCCCCTGTATTCATGTAAATTTTCATCATCTAGACCGGAGCAATGAGGATTGGCGCATGGGAATTTAAAAAATGATTGTATCCCCAGCACATCCCCGGTGTTTTTGAACCAATGTGGGTGTGGTTGAGCAGCATGCCGCCCCCCTAAAATCCTACCGCCCTAGGCCTGGGCTTAGGTGGCCTTTCCACAAATCCGGCCCTGATAGCAATGCAAAATAGTCTTTATAGTTGCTGCAACTTTCACACCCTGTTATGAAACATGTAATGAGCAAGAAAATACTCTAGATGGCGCCCTTTCTCCCTTAATGATCAGATCACCCCTGAAAGCTAGCAAAACCACAGGACCCCAGTACAGCAGAGCAGTCATCTCCCCCTACCATTTGCCTGATTAACAGGGCCCTGAGAACCAGGAAGGACTTTCAGCTTCAGGCTGGAAAGCAATAGAATAAGAAGTCAAATAAATCACAAAACCTACAAAATAAATAAAGACGAGCTGAAAAGCTTCCTTAGAATAGTCCTGTTTATAAAATGTGGTGGTGTCCCATCTAAGGGCAGGTATTACTATCCAGGTATTAATAACCATGTTGGGACACAATCATGTGAATAGTTAGTGAGTTCTCTGGCTTTGTCATTAATGCTTGTGTGTGTGATGTAGCTTTAGCTAACACATCTTCCAGTCCTATGTCACATGTGAATTTGTGTTCAGAATAATAGCAGTCCAACATCACTAAACTGATTAATCACTGTTTTATGTAGAAATTATATTTACCTTCCACCTAATCCAAACAGCTAAAATGCTAATACCAAAGCATTGGAAATCTAAGGAACCACCCTCCTTTAACGAATGGATGAGATCCGTAGAGGAAACCAGACAGTTAGAGGAACTAACACATATTTACTATAATAATAGTTTAACATACTGGAAGATTTGGACCCCTTGGTACAATTTTAGAGAATCACTAGACTTAGAAAGTAAAATAAGATAGGATTAAATGACAGAAAATATAAGGAAGAGGCATAAGAGTTAGAATAGCAATGCTAATTATGATGTCGATATGAAATGTTAAATAAATGCACTGGAAATGAAATATGCCTGTTATATGATGATGTATTACCCATCCCCCTCCCTTTCCCATTTCTTCTTTCTGTACCCTTTAATTTACACCCTATTTGCTTATACTTCTTGATGAGAAAATGAAAATAAAGAAAATTAAAAAAAAAAATTATATTTCTACATGGGAAATAATATACTAGTAGATGTAGTAGAGTAATAGAAACCCAACAGACCCAACAGTCATGACATACTGCTGATTATGTGTCATTGAATCATTAATCGAGGCTTGTTCCAAATAATAGCAGTGTACAAAATAATAATAGCTTGTTTCTAATAATAGCTGTGTGGAGTTCAATTAGTGAGCTCATTCATTCTGTGAAAAAAACACAGGTGTCAATTCCGGCCCTTTTTTTAGGAAGGAAGGAGCAAATGTTGTGCTGCTGGTTATAGTACATTTCTCTCTGAAAATCGAACTCAAATGGCTCATTCCAGACATTGTTCAGAAGAACAGCGTACTTTGATTAAAAAGTTGAAAAATGGCAACCAAAACCTGAAAGTTTGGATAGAAACTGAAATTCAAATGGGTAGAAGAAAAGACTCAGCCAATGACCAGCTCCAGGAAGATCAAAGAAGGTGTAAAGTTACCTGTGATACTGTTACGATTAGAAGACGCCTATGCTATCGGCAAGAAGTCCCTACAAAGTCCCATTGTTGAAAAAAAGGCATGCTGAAGAGCTTACAATTTGCTAAAGAACACATTGACTGGCCTAAAGAGAAATGGTGCAACATTTTGTGATCTGATGAAAGCATTTTGGGTCTAGGGGCCACAGACAACTTGTCAGACGACTACCAAACACTGAATTCAAGCCACAGTGAAACATGGTGGCACAAGCATCATGATATGGGGATGTTTCTCATACTATGGTGTTGGGCTTACAGTATTTATCACATACCAGGGATCATGGATCAGTTTCAATACATCAAAATACTTGACCAGTACACCAGTAATATAAAAATAATGTTTGGTTTTGTGCATGTGTTTCTTATATATTTTACATAATGTGTTCCCTTTTGTAAAATGTCAGTATATGAAGTTACTGGACTAATGTCCATATAAAGGCACAAGGCTGCAGGGCAAGATACAGCAGACATAACTCACAGAGTATTAATATCCTATCTATATTTTATATTAGGGGGTTTATTCCGTAAGAAACTATTGCTGTCTGATAGACCAACTGAAAGCCTTGGATGCTTTTAAAAGCCATTTCAGTGGTTCTGCAGAGATCATAGTTTTTACCATCTGCGGCAGTTACGCGGTTAAAGGGCTGGCAGTTGGCCAGAGAAGTATATCTGCCAGATATAGACAGCTTCTAGTCATTTTTATTTGGTTGAATGTCTCTTTAACTTTTAAAGGGGAAGTAAAGGCCTCTCACAATTTCTATTGGAGTCCCCTAGAAAAAGCAAGTTTGCAAATCAGAACACATGGGGCATTTACCTCTTGTGCCCGTTACCTGTAATTACACCTACGTATATGTTATACAGTACGGATGTGGGATCCATTACTTTGAAACCCATTATCCAGAAAATGCCTGATGTATGGGAAGACCATCTGCCATAGACTCCATTTTAATTAAATAAGTCAGATTTTTAAAAATGATTTGCCCTTTCTCTGTCATAATAAAACAGTAGCTTGTACTCAATCCCAGCTAAGATATAATTAATCTTTATTGGAAGCAAAACTATTCTATTGGGTTTAATTAATGTTTAAATGATTTTATAGACTTAAGGTACAAACTACGGAAGGACCCCATATCCGGAAAACTCCAGGTCCTGAACATTCTGGATAACAGGTCCCATACATGTACTACTCTATATCCTTCTAGTAGCAACAAATAACCTTTAAAACATAAAACACATTTTAACCTCCAATGGGGAGATATTGCTTAGTGTTGGTGTAAACAGGGTGGGTGGTGGGTTTTATTCTACCCCACTGGTGACATAACTTTAATGCCCACTGGGCACAGGTTTAAAAATGTTTACAGACCCACAGGCCACATTGGACCTGAGTGGGTAAGGTTTGGGCATCATTCAAGGTTACACATATAGACTGGCAGTCGCTATACATACAGGGCTTATTATTTTCAGTGCAGTCCCTTTGTTTTGTCCCTTATACAAATCAGCACTTGTGCCATTAGCCTGAGCTACACAAAGACATACGGGCCCACCCTGGTGTCTGACTATTTGCTCTTGTCACATCCTTTTGTCGATATAATTCACTGCCAGTTAGAACAAACCCCTTTCCTACCCAAACCCACATCAACCCAATGACTTTTTGGTGTTTGTTCCTTGGATGTCTCTTGTTTTTACAAAAAAAAAAAAGCAATCATGAAAATATTGCAGAAAAGAAAATCCTTGGGAAATATTTGTTCTGCACTACCGCGAGTCGTTAATTCTTCGTCCTTTGTGATTTAATCAGGGCCAGACTGGGTTTTGTGTTTATGCAAAGTGTGTGATAGAGAAAACAGTTCTGTTCCTGTTGAGGATGCAAATAAAGACGGGCATTTGGTGGGTACAAGGATCATATCCAGCCCAAACACACAAACCCTTAGACATATTTTTATTGTTGAATATCAAGTCTCTGTTTATAGGTGGGTGTCTTTAACTGAATACTGAGCCACCCACAGGCGCTTTCCATTATTTTTTTCTTTCCTAACCTTTGGTCCCCAAGGACTATAACTCCCTGCATCGACAAAACATATAATCAAGGGTAAAAGCATGGTAAGAGTTGTAGTTCTGCAAAGGTAAGAAACAGGGCATTAAAGCCTGAATTATAATGTAGAGAATGTACAGAAGAAGGATTCCTGGTAAGAAAGGCAGAGGCTCCAGTTGGCAGGGGACTCTAGGACGCTAGGCACATACCTCTCCTGCAGAAGAAAGGAGCAGGAGCGCTCTAACCCCCTGCCATATATTTAATTTATTGGACAATTTTTCCTTTAGCGGTCAGTATTCTGAACTTAAAATTCGCTCACCGTAATTGTATTCTGGTTCGGGTGCACTTGCCCCAAACCCTCCTCTAATAACACTCCAAAAACAGAATGTATGGGTCACTCACCGCTCCCGTTCAATGGCCCAGGTGCTGCGCCCCGAACCCTCAGCATGGGGGAGACATCAAGACTTGAAACCGGCAAATTGGCACACACTCAGTAGGACTCCAGGCAGCGGTAAAAATCACTTCACTTTATTACACAAACATAAATCATCCTAACTCGTTTTGTGCACCTCTCCTGCCTCATCAAATGCCAGCTCTGCAAATCAACAGCAGCGAGTGTAAAAGGGGGTAGAAAGAGGGGCAGCAGGGATGGTGGGAAGGATTGCTAACAGAGAGGAGAGTTGCGGAAGGGGGCAGATGAAGCTGGGGGCTTTCCCTTGAGCACCCATCTGTGTTGGCCTGGCTCTGTTGACTGGGGTCCCTAAGTTGTAAAAGGAATATTGATACTTTTAGAACTCTTAGTATGGATCCCCATTGGCTGAGTTTTTTTTCACTAAGGCTGCCGAGCACATTTCTCTACATAAGCAGGTGGGAACTCAAAATCCAAAAGAACTCCTTTTTGAGTAGGTCCTGAAAGTTCAAGAGGCTGTAAGGCAAAACAAATGTGTGTTTTGGGGAAAAAAGGTAGTTCTGAGGAAGGGTCTGTATCCCTATAGGGTCTGGCCACACGGACAGATTCGGGGAGATTAGTCGCCAGGCAACAAATCTCCTCTTCTTCGCAGAGATTTATCTCTCCTATCTGCTTTCCCCTGACTTCTGCCGGCTAAAATGTAAATCGCCTGGGGGCTGGCACACAGAACGTTTTCCAAAGTCGCCCGTAATTGCCTCACGAGGAAACTTCGGGCAACTTCGGAAAATAAAGTGCTCCATGTGCCTGCCCCCAGGCAGGCACATGCGGAAGGCAGGGGAGGCAGTTCGTGGAGATTAGTTGGCCCGAAGTTTGTCGCCTGACGACTAATCTCCCGGAATCTGCCCGTGTGGCCAAACCCTTAATCTAGAACTGCCAGCATCCAACTGACATCTGCACTCTCAATACAAACACTCAGATACAGGCACTTTAAATAAGAAAAGGCTACATTCCCGGCACCTGGAACTCTCCAGCATCACCTGAAGCCTATCGGTGTTTGAGGGCTTATTTACAAATGCAGTGCTTTGTGCACATTTGCAAAATTTGGATGCTTCTTTTAATAACAATGATGCATTGTTCCCCCCCAAAAAATGTCAGCATAATAACTGGCGCCCGCTAAGTAGTTTGTGAATGCCATTACTTGCAGGGTCTGGTAAAGCTACCAGTGAAATCTCTCTTTCCCATAGTCATACTAGCATAAACACCAGGCACTTGAAGGGGACAAGGGAACTGAATGGATGTGAATGGATGGGTGGGTGCTTTTATGTCCTCCACTAATCTAAACACCTTTTCATGACACAGTCAGATTATTCTATGCAAATATACAAAAGCTTCCTGATTTGCATGATTTGCCTAGCTTTGCATATGTTTTTTTTGAGGCGTAGCACGAGAGACTATTTTAACCCATGCAAGGTTAGTTTTTAGTAACAGTCAAATACAAGGTTACATCCTATTTAATTATATGCAAGTATGAGTATGCTGAAAACACCTGCGCCTTTTCTTATTTGCCAGATACCATCATCCCTATGAAATCAGTTGCTCTTCTGCTCTCAGTATAAGCAGACTCAGCAGTTTGATGGAGCTGTGATGTACAGGTAGGATTGTCACCTGGCCGGTATACAGTATATGATGCTTTATGCCAATGGTATTAATACGGAAAACATTTAAAAGTATAGGAAGGCCGGTATTTTATTCTAGAAAAGGTGGCAACCCTATCTACAAGTGGGCACTCGTCTAGCACCCTGAATCATAGACCTAAACGTCAGTCTGTTTACTTTCTTTATAACTCTCAGGGCAGACTTATGTGTCTCATTGGTATATGTGTGTGTGGTCCCCAGCTGAAGCTAGTCATACATTGCACCATCCACTTGTTTGGCAAAGTCACCAAATGAGCAGATCTTTTATGCTGATTTAGCCACCTATACACTGGTCCATGGAGTCCCATTGAGAGAGAATCAGATCAAAACTTTGATGCTTTCCTTATCTGACAGGATTTTGTAACCCGCCCATGTTTTGCCCGGATATCAGTTGGCCTTATACACAGGCCAATCCTCTACCAACTTGAACTGGAAGGGTTGAGTTGTCAGCTTGTATTGGCCTGTGCTTGGCCACTTTATCAGCAAGAACAGAAGAGACTGATGACCCTCACTGAGGCCACTGGGTTCAGTGTCCATCCTGGAACTGGAAGGACCAGTTGCCAAATGACATGTTGCAAAATTGTAAGATACAATTATAATATACACACTGTTTTTAGCCACCTAGAGCTTATACAAATCAATTAGATTCTGGGCAGAGGCCTTTAGCTGTTCAACCTTTTGTTGTTATTGGTAACTGCACCAGTACAATTAGCACCTATGTCTTATCATCCCCCATTGCTTCACTATTATTATTATCTCTAACAATTCATTGTACCAAGAACTGTACCCATGCATGCTTTTAGTTGATTTGTCCATCAACTAAAAAGACCATTTCAAGCGATATTGTCTAGTTGAAGCCAGAAAAACTGTGGGTAGCTCCCCGAATAGCCTTTCCGCTGGCTAGAGTGTAAATGGCTTTTCGGGGAGATTAGTCGCCTGAAGAAGAGGAGATTTGTCGCTGGGCGACGAATCTTCCTGGATCTTAGTGTGTGTCACCACCCTAAATCAGGGGCCAAAGGTCACCAAAAACGTTTTCTCTCCTTAACGGCTGATTTTAGTGCAATCCAACAAATCCGTCAAATCGTCGTGAGTTTAGTGGAAACCGATGATCGTGCGTCAGTTGGACAATGGATACAGTTCACTGTATTGTGCGGGAGACTAGTCGTCCAGCGCCAAATCTCCTCTTCTTCAGGTGACTAATCTGCCGGAACAGTCTTGCCGCTGGCTACAATGTAAATCGCCGGTGGAATGGCACTCGGAGCACTTCGTTTTCCGAACTCGCCCAAAGTTTCCTTGTGAGGCAATATTGGGCGACTTTGGAAAACAAAACGATCCGAGTGCCATCCTGCCGGCGATTTACATTCTGGCTGGTGGCAAGGCTATTCCGGGAGATTAGTCACCCGAAGAAGAGGAGATTTGTTGCTGGGCGACTAATCTCCCCAGAATTTTAGCATGTGTCACCAGTCCACCCTAAAGGTGAAAGAGCACAAATCCTTTGCACCAGCACTGGGCATAAGAGATAAGTATATTGCACACTGGTGAGCAGTTTTGAACCCATTAGCACCATAGTGCTGGCGTACAGCACTGGTACATTAAACCCAACCCTCTTTATTTTCTTTTTATGCATTTTCTTCACTTGGTGATAATAAATATCTGAAGATTTAGCTTCGGTGAGTATGTGCATAACCCTGCACTTTTTCTACTCTGCAACTTAGCAGCACTCACTAGAGGTATGTATTTGTTACACACATATTTTCAAATAGCCTCCAGGAATAATGACTTGTCAGTTTAGTCAGCAATATTCATTTACAAGCAGCGCCGTCCCAAATATTTTTTGAAATTCAAGCTGAAATGCCTTAAGCAACCAAACTTATTAAAGCCTATAATCAAGTATAAAGCCATGTCATTTAGGAAAAAGACTTCATTCGGAGAATCAGATTTTTACAGATGACAGATTTATTGCCTTCTTTTCACAGTTTAGAATGTTTCACAGTTTATAATGTAATAAAATACATATTATATATATAAATATATATAAATATATATATATATATATATATATATATATATATATATATATATATATATATATATATATATATATATATATATAAAAAACATACATGGAAGACCAAAGGTAGTCCCAGTTTCTGTAGATCTATCTAATGAACTGAGCTCAATATTGTATATACTGTGTATATGTACATTTACAAAGGTATATTATCCGTTATCCGGAAACCTGTTATCCAGAAAGCTCTAAATTACAGAAAGGCTGTCTCCTATAGACTCCATTTTATCCAAATAATCCAAATTTCTATAAAATTATTATGTAATAATAAAACAGTAGTTTGTACTTGATCCAAACTAAGATATAATTAATCCTTATTGAAAGCAAAACCAGCCCATTGGGTTTATTTAATGTTTACATGATTTTCTAGTAGACTGAAGTTATGAAGATCCAAATTATGGAAAGATTCGTTATCCGGAAAACCCCAGGTCTCAAGCATTCTGGATAACAGGTCGCATACCTGTACTTTCAAAATGACATATGACTAACCCTGATTATGAATGTGTTAGCTGATATCTTTGCAATGACATTTAAGGGTAAGGCAACTTCGTGCAACTTCGGAAAACGAATTGCCGCATGTGCTTAACACCGGCGATTTTTCATTTTAGCCAGCGCAAGAGTGAGGGAAGGCGTTCGGTGAGATTGGTCGCCGCAAAGACGCGGCGATTAGTCACCAGGCGACTAAATCTCCCCGAAATGCCCAGTGTGACCTTACCCTAAAGGAGAAACAAACCCCTTATTTAAAAAAAACCCTACCCCACATAGGTCCCCCTCCTTCTTCCCCCCCAATCTAGCTGCTACCCCGAGCATGGCTATCTCCTAGAGAAGGCAGGGAGGAGAAATCGAGTGTCGCCATTTCTGAAGAGGAGCACAAGTGGAGAATCGGTAAGTTATTTCTTACTAAAGACTTTGCGAATACTGGTCCTTTAAGACATTGAGACATTTTGTGCATACAGCTACTAAAAAATCCATTACCCTTTAAACAAAACAGGGATTGTTTGTCCATATATTGCAATATATTTAAGCTGGCCAACTACGTCAAAGTCATCCCATATCTGGCCAGTCCTATGCTTAATTTTCAACTCATAGATTTAGGTCATACACAACATTTTATACATAGATTAAGCTGCAGACAACGATATGGCACAGGGGCAAATTCACTAGAAATGACCTTGTGATCCATTGCCCTTAGCGACTGGGTATATTTTTGCTTTTGTGGCTTTGAACTCAAACACTGATTAAAATGGAGTGAGTTAAATGTTAAAAAACATTGTGTGAGTTATTGGTTAACCAGTTTATATTTTCTCCATTTTCTCTGTAATTCAGTCTTTTGTTTGAATCATTCAAGATTTCCTGATTGAAACAGAAGAAGAGCTTTTGTTTTTCATTGGAATTTCGGCACCCCGGAAGTCTTTTCCTGCTCAGGCCGTGCATATGAAAGGGAAAGAAAGAATTGCTTTCTGCAGCAGATCTCTAGAGGTGCAGGAATGCTCAGGGAGGGGAACTGTCATACACTGGGAGGCCTAACAGAAAATGTTATTGTTTTCCCCAGCTTTAAAGTGAACATCTTTGCATAAACGTTAACATTGAGGGGGTTATTTATCAAAATACGATTTTTTTGGACTTTTTAAATAAAAAAAAAAGTCCAACCAAACTAGAATTCACAATTTACCCTTATTTATCAATAAAAAAAACATGAAAAAAACAGATCAACAAAAAACGCAAATTTTTCAGATTGTCGCACAAAAACCGTGACAGATTTGACAACCGAAAATGCCTAATTGTTTGTGAAATCGTCGGAAAAGCCCAAAAAGTTTGGATTATCGTACAAAACCCAGCTCAGGCAATAATATCTTCAAATTGCAAGTAGGACCTCTGCCATTGACTTCTACAGGACTTCGACAGGTTGAAGATGGATTATTTTTGGATTCTGACTTTTTCCATCAAAAAAAAGTATATAGTAAAAAAAACTTAATTTTTTTGAGTTTTTAGCATTCAGACTTTAATAAATAACCCCCAAAGTGTGTTAAAAGCAAAATGGAAAGGTGGAGTCTTATCGGATTGCATTATGTCATGTTGACTATTGCACAGGATCAGGATGTTGATGAACAAAATGGGTTTCAAGGAGTTTATATTTTTTATGTTGATGGCTGTGACTTTTGCAGAAAACCGTGTGCCGGGATGTGGCATGTATCTCTTAAAGGACAAGGAAAACCAAAACTACTAGGGTGTGCCAGTTTGTAAGGCGCCACCCAGTGACCACTAACCTCTATCTCCCCACAAATGTTTCCCTTCTGTTAACTGATTTATTAAAAAGTCCCAAGTTTTTCTTTGATCTCCTGCACTGACGTCAGAAAAAGATACAATGTTTCTGAAACTTAATTAAAATAGGAGTTTTTTTTGGAAGCAGACCAGAATTTAAGATAAGCAAAGATACAATAGTAACTCTTTAAGATAAGCAGGTCTTTTAGAGACTTAAAGGGCAATTTCTCCTTCATTGGCAAAACTGTTATAACACATAAAACATGTCCCTAAAAACTCCAAGAAATGTGTTCAAAACTTCATAACCTGCCAAATTTTGTAAAATGAACATGATAGTTAGTTGGTGTGGTCATAAGATGGGCGTGGTCAAAATGTTTGCCATGTGAAGAGCAGCAGAACATTTTGTCACTCTTTCTGATTTTTTTGGGTGGGGGATATGCCAAGGGTTGTCTTGCAGTTTGCAATTTGGGTCACCAAGGAGGTTCTTTACAAAGTGCCAAAGTTTGGACTTTCAGGAAAACTAGGAAATAATATGTCCTGTGTACCATAAATTAGGAAATAATATGTCCTGTGTACCATAAATTAGGAAATAATATGTACTGTGTACCATAAATTAGGAAATAATATGTCCTATGTACCATTAATTATGGGAATAAAGAGGTAAATAATAAAAATCTACTTTGATTACACCCAGTACCCCACAGAATCAATCAGGTGTGTTTTCAGCTGACCAGTAAATGCTACCTGCTGATTGCTATGGTTGCTAAGGGTTACTAGACAAGAAACAAACTTTAGATCTTTTATTACATTACCCCATACGTTTTCTATAAATAATATATGTACTAAAAATCTAGACGGAACCCTGATCAACCACAGAGGAGGAGGAGGATTATCCTAATTGCCTGATCACTTAAAGGAAAACTATACCCCTCAAACAATGTAGGTCTCTATAAAAATATATTGCATTAAACAGCTCCTATGTAAAAGCCTGCTTCATGTAAATAAACCATTTTCATAAAAATATAATTTTTTAGTAGTATGTGCCAATGGGTAATCATAAATAGAAAAATTCCATTAAGTGCCGCCTCCTGGGATTGTATGATTCACGGTGCACACAAACATACCATACATGTTAGGTCACATGAGCCAATAAACAGACAGAGTTGTGTCTTTTGCTTCCACACTTCTTCCTGTTACAGTTAGAGCTGCAGTATTTCTGGTCAGGTGATCTCTGAGGCAGCACACAGACCATCACGAAATGGTGGTTCAAGGCAAGAGATGTTAAAGGGCAATATTTACTTAAATATATAATATTCCAGTTTGATAAGATTCTTTAATTTGCCACTTAATATAATATAATCTATGTGTTGCTCAAGTATTCATTTTGGGGGTATAGTTTTTCTTTAAGACAAACTCCTCTTTCAGGTATGGCATCAATTTGGGTATTGTATGACTGTCCCCTGGGTCTCATCCTAACGACTGTCACTTAAGCATGTTGGTTATGTCATTATTTTTCCTGTTCATATTACAAAATGATACCCTAAGTGGGGATACAAATCTATAACATGTCCTTCAATGGCGATTAAATGTTTAAGAACACATCTTCTATCAACAGAAAAGGTCAGTTTCGGGACAAGGTAATATTTCACCTTTAAATTGACGTGTAAGTGATTTGCATTCAGAACTCATTTTTCTAAGCCCCAAAGGAGTGAAGGTGTGTTCCTTGAACAATGCCTATTGAACAGTGAACACAGCCCTTTCTTTTTGGCTTAGAAGTTGTTTCCTTCATAAATTAATACAGAAACAGAGGAACTCCAATTCAGGGGATCGAGAACGGAACCAGATTGACATTTCTTTTACCCATGTATTTTAAAGATTCAGAGACCCTCATTCTGAATGTGTAGAAGCACAATGTGAGGAACAAGGCGAGGAACAAGAGTAGAATCCATTGAAGATTCACTGACCAATAAGATCCTGCTGGATGGACTTTAGAACCCTGCAGGTACTGGGCTTTTTGAATTTTTGCTGCAGTACTACTCAGATCCACTCTTCCTAGAATATCATTAGCAAGAAAAACAGAGTCGTTTCAAACAGGCCAAAAGTCAGGGCATGCAGCAAACATCAGCTGTTGGCAACCAGGCAATCATTTGGGCAAAGTGGCCAGGAATCAAGCAAAGGTCTTATAAGGACAGGTAAATGGTTGAACATGACTTGGGCAGGATCTGACTACACTGAATAAAACTTGGGCAGAGAGCAAGAGAATGGAATGGGGTTTCTATGGGGCAAATTCACTAAGATTTGAAGTTGCGCCAGGCGAACTTTGCCGCACTTCGACAGGCGTAGTTTCGCCAGCGCTCCGCAAATTCACTAAAATCCGAAGTTGCACTCAGGGATAGCATAAGGTTGCAAAGTTGCGCTAGCGTTGATTCGCTATGTAAAGCGAAGTTACACTAGCGAAGGCTAATTTGCATACGGCGCCAAATTCAAATTTCAATGGAGGAATACGTATCAGCACTACAAATGCCTAGAAAACCTTCAAATCAGCAAATAAAATTTTTATTTTGCCCTACACATGTGCCCACTGTCTAGGTAAGTTGCCATGAGTCAGGAAATGTAGGGGGGAAGGAGGGGAGCCCCAAAAATTTTTTCGATCTTTTTCAGCCTATCACCCATAATGTAGAAAACACGCCAGCGTTTTTTGGGACTTAGAAAAAATTTTGACTTTTTTTGAAACAATCCCTATCTACTCTATTGCGCTTCGCCAGGTCTGAGGTGGCGAAGGAAGTCTAGCGTAAAAGGTAGCGTTCAGTACAATGCGCAAGTTAGTGAATTTGCGTAGTTACGTCGCTAGCGAAAATTCGCCAGGCGTAAGGGTGCGAAGTAACACTAGCGAAACTACGCCAGCGTTCGTTAGTGAATTTGCGCAGTAACGAAAATGCCAAACGCTAGCAAATTAACGCTAGCGTTCGGCGCTTCGGCGCTTATAAGTACAATGGCATTACGATTTGACACTGAAGCTTGGAGACCCGCACATAGCAACCCAGTCTCACTTTGCACAACTCGATTCCATTCCTCTTACTGTATTACAAAGTTTTTGGACATCATTAAAGGGGAAGTAAAGTCTAAAATATAATAAGGCTAGAAATGCTGTATTTTGTATACAAACATAAACATGAACTTACTGCACCACAAGCCTAATCAAACAAATAATTTATGCTTTCAAAGTTGGCTACAGGGGGGTCACCATCTTGTAACTTTGTTATACATCTTTGCAAGATCAAGACTACGCACATGCTCAGTGTGGTCTGCGCTGCTTAGTGATCGTCATAAATGATCAAAACAGCTCAAGTCAAATAATATCTGCCAGAAGCCGATACAACAAGACTGATTAATAATCAGAATATACAGACTGCACTGGGTCCTGTGTTGTCATGTAATCTAATGTGGATTTTATAGTTTTTGTATTGTTTAATACAAACTTTCTTCAACTCTCCAGAACCAGTGGCTGCAGCAAAATAATCCTCCAAATAGAATTCCAGTTTATCTGTTTAAATCTGGCTCCATGATCTTTGTCCCTGCAACTAGAGTTGGAAACAGTAAAGGTGATGTAAAGGCAAAAATAAAATCCAATACAAATCTCTACACAGTCGCCGACTGCTCTACAGGGAGACAAACAAAGCTGCTTGAGTTCTGCATGGCTGGGAAGTAAGGCGGGGGGCTCCCCCTGCTGTTCATAATTATGATTGTTTCCCTGCTCAGCAGTTAGGGACAGTCTGACAATTCCTATCCACAGCAGTAAATGAAGGGAGAATTTCACTGCATACAGTCAGGTTTCTTATAAAAATGGTACCCATTTTTTAAATTCAAGTATATTGGAGATAAGTTTCTTTTTCAGTAAAGAAAGTAAAAATGGGATTTTATTTTTTTGCCTTTACATGCCCCTTAATGACTTGGTATCATCATAGAACTTTTTGGTTTTGTAAACTCACCATGTGAGGTTTCAGCTGTTTGTTGGTCTGGTTATTTATTATTACTTTAGGGGTTTATTGGCTCATTATCCTTATATAATGTCGTTTTCGTGCCTTTGTATACACTTGTGGTGTAAACTGCAATGCACATGCATTTATGTAATTTGATCGTACTTAACATGCTCTGTTAAAATGTAAATCTTTTATGTTTTGGAAAACAAAAATAAAAATGAAGAAATACAAAGCTGAACAGAAGCTGCTGATTGGTTTCGATGGGTTACTATGCTGGGTCACACATTGTTACTACAGTATATAACTCTCCATGCACTTTGCTCCCAACCTTTTATTAAAGCTGAGAAATGTACCAAATGTTTCTGTGATATTACCATAAAAACAGCCTCTGTACTTGTGGATAGTTGCTAGGAAGGAAAAACCAAAATATTTTGTCTAATCCAGGGGTCCCCAACCTTTTTTGGTCCGGGGACTGGTGGACCAGGGGAGGGGGTTGGCGTCCAAGTCCAATGTCATAGACACAAAAAAAGTGTATCTGCTTTGCCCTGACATCACTTCATCCTTCCCTGATGTCATCTGCCCCCTACCTGGAGTTTCCCACAGCAAAAGGTGGCAATCCTAACCTTGACGAAACAAAAGCAAAAGTTGGAAGAGACTTACTGTTACTTGAAACAGAGGAGCCCAGATGATGTATAAAAAGTAGAAAATCTTTATTTAGGACATAATTAAGACTGACGCGTTTCGTGCCAAGGATGGGCACTTATAGCCTATGAGTAAGTGCCTACCTTTGGCACGAAATGCGTCAGGTGATAGAGACAGTAAGTCTCTCTCAACTTTTGCTTTTGTTTGGCTTTACCAAATCATATGGCCCGTGGCCCTATTTGGGATGTGACTACTATATATGATTTTTTGACCTATTTTACTTTTTGAGACAAAAATATATATGGAACTCTGAAATTTTTTTCTTAGGGTACAACTACACGGATGATTTCCCTGCGATAGTTCCGGATCCGGTGCTCTGCGCCAAAACACAGACGTCAAGTCGGATGTGGCGGAAAACAAGGTAAAAAATACAAATGTCGGATGGCGTCGCAGAGTTCATCCGATACGACACAACTGTCGGATGCAGACACAGCATGCAGCGTATGCATCCGACAGTTGTGTCGCGTTAGACAAAAGCTGCGACACCATCCGACATTCCTGTTGCTTACCTTGTTTTCCATCGCATCCAACTTGATGCCTGTGTTTAGGCGAAGAGCGTCGGAGCAGGCACAATCGCGGGGAAATCACCGTGTCCTTGTACCCTAAGACAAAAATCCAGAGTTCCATATATATTTTTGTCTCAAAATAGGTAAAAAAAATCATACACAGTAGAACTGCACACCATAGCAATAGAGTAAATAACCCTAACATTGTGCCTCATTCAGAGGTGCAAGTTATGGAAAAGTTGCAAGCACAGGACACAACAGGACCCTATACTTACTGTTTGCGCTTTGCTCTGTGCCTCCTGATATTGAGTAGAGTGCAGCTTCTCCCTCTGCCCCTTAGCACTCTAGCACTTGCGCCCTGGGGAAATGTAAATGACCCCCAAAATCTAGTTTTCTGGGGGAAGGGGAATTTGATTTAAGCTTGAGGGAATGAAGCACTTGGCTTGTCTGTTGCTCTGCTTTTTGCACAATGTAGTTCTGTGTTGAGAGGTCCGGACTGAGAATTAAAATAGGCCCTGGCATTTCAGGTACACAGAGGCCCAATCAGCCCACACAGAGGCCCAAACAGCCCTCACCAGCCCACTTTATAGTGACTTTCTATGGGGCCTTATAGCAGCCCCTCTGGCATTTGCCAGAACTAACAGATTGCCAGTCCGGGCCTAGTTGAGAGTAAAGGATTCCAAACCCTTGTGATATCTGGACAAATGAAGAGGCAAGCTTTTGTTAAACATTATGACATTTGCAAAATAATAATGGCAAATTAGCCTAGTTCTTCCCACTACACAGTGGACCACTCCATCAATAAAAAATCCCAAACATGAAAACTTCTGGGAATACTGATATGCTTCATTTACCAGTGTATTTCAGCCATGCTTCTTGGCACAGACCTCTCTGCTCATCATAAGATTTTATCAATGCTACTGCTTTTGATCAGTGCTTCCATTGATGGACTGTAATACAGATTAAAGACTTCAAAGAATAATGCCCATACCATCCAAAAGGGATTGCAAGAAAAACTTGGGGTTTTTCTTCCGTGTTACCTAGAATGCATATATTAGAGAACAGCCTCGTAGAAGCACAATGTAACTGCTGATGGGCAGTCGTTCCTTTGAGCACTTGTCACCCACACAATAGGCTCTCACCAAGCAAGACTGTTTCTGCAGTTACCACCGCGGGAATCCTATTCTTTCAGTCCCAAGGCCTTTGTGTGATCGGGATGCGCAGCTTTGGAAAAGGCAAGTGGAACTTATTAAATTAGCTGCACTTTTGTGTTGCTGTTTGCCAGTAATATTAGGAGCTTGTACCATGGAACAGGGCATGATTTAATGATCTTATTAGCCAGTTACCATCAGGTGTGGTCCTGCCAGCAAAGGCTCATTTCTGATGTGATGTGATTTATCATCTTTACTCTGCAACTTTGGGACAGGATTGGTGTCAGTGTTTGTATAACTCTTTGCAGTTGCCTTTGGAATGTCCAAATGTTATTACTCATAGCTAAGAATCCAATGCACAATGCCCTTCATCTGTTGCTATATGTGTCTCATTTTAAAGACTATAATTAATGTCATCCAATAGAAGTTATTTTGTATTGTGTTTATTATTTCTAAAGCATGGGAAGACCCCATCCCTGTCTCTTCTCCAGAGGTCCTGTATCTGCTCAAGAGAGATCCTACCAGGTAAAAGTGCAGTTCCAAGGATATAGACCTGTAGCCAAAGAGAGTTGCCGCAAAGTCTTGCGTTTCTTTGCCGAATCGCCAAAGTTTGTTTGCGCTGGAGCTGACACAAGGGTTCTGGACGCAAAAGAAGAACCCCAGTGTGACTACTGTGGCTCTAGCCTAAGAGGAGGTGATCTGCAGTGCGTTTCAGGTTGATTCCCCAATAAGTTGGGTCAGGTCTGCTAGAGAACTGATATCTTGCTTTCTGAATGCAGCACTTTATACTATTAGTAAGTGCAATTAACGGTTGGCAAATATGTGAGGTTGCAGATTTGGCTGGAGTAGGCGTAAAGGTCTTTACCCCAGGATCATAGAATGAGAGGCAACACATATTGTTTAGGAGGCACATGGGGAGACAAAGTGCTATAACAGAATTTGCAGAACCAGATAGATATCTATTTGTAGATAGAGAGAGGAAAAACAGCAAGCACATCAATGAGAATTAACCTGGGTTATGGAACCGGGGAACACCGGCACTATACGAACGGTACCACAAAACTATACATTTTTTCCAAAAACCTCGCTACATGAGGATAAGGAATTTGTAGGACACAAACTACCTAGGATAAATATATATCTAAAGTAAAACTTATGTTATATATTCATAAGAGGACAACAGAACCTGCTAGCAGCATGGGGGTGCATTGGTAACTGCCTTGCACCGCTGAAGTCTTTGGTTCAATTCCAACCTGATCATCTGCAAGGAGTTTATATGTTCCCCCCCTTATGAGTAGGTTTTCTCCCACTCTCCAAAACATACAGGCAAGTTGCCCTTATTATAAAATTCACCCTAGTGTGTATAAATGTGATATGGAGCTTAGATTACAAAATCCATTGGGGCAAGGACTGATGCTGTGTATTGGTGCGATTCAACTGAATGTTAGGGCCAGGCCCAGATTTGTGGAAAGGTCACCTAGGCCCGGGCCTAGGGCGGCAGGATTTTGGGGGGGCAGCATGCTGTCTAACCACACCCACATTGGTTCAATAATTTTTTAAATTTCCCATGCGCCAATCCCCATTGCTCCTTTCCCCCTGGAGAGGACCGGAGGCGACAAACGGCAGTGGGCCTAGGGGCGCCCACTATGTAAATCCGGCCCTGGTTAGAGCTGCCATATACAGTACGATATGCATACTGAGCATTATTATTCATGAAAAGAAGCCATATTAAGAGCTATAGTTTACAGAACAGAAATATTAAAAATGGCAAATTACACATAACCGATATTTAAACTCGAACCAGAAAAAACGCACTCCTGGTGCCAGCCGGTGAAATTAAAATGTAAGTTTATTCCATAATACTAAAAGTATGCGTGTAATTTTAGTATTATGGAATAAGCGTAAGTTTTAACTTCACTGGGTGACTCCAGGAGTGCGTGCTCGTTTTTTCTGCTTTGATTCTCAGCCCAAGCTACGGGTTCGGGGCACGGCACCAGAGCCACCTGCTGTTATTGGTGAGTGCGAAAAAAGGCTGATTTTACCTACATTAATCACGTTGTCTAAACTGTGTCTGAAAGTGATAGACCTGGAGTTTATACAACCAGGTCACTCTCCCCATCGGGTGAGCTACAATTTAACTTCATTTTGCTGCTCCACATATAAAGCTCGGAGCTTTACTTTTCCGTGCTAAAAATTTCAATTGTTCAGCTTTTGGGGATAGCGCTGGTTTTGTCTATGAATATCTGCAGATAAATAGTTTGGGACCGCTATAAAACTTCTGTTGATAAAGAAGCCACATGTGGAGCTGGAGAAAGCTTTCTTCTTCCATGGAGGCAGATTGTTGGAAGGCACAAGTTGGTCCCTTTATGTAGAAATGATGAAGTGGCCCTGGTGCATTCAAACTGGCAGTCACAATGCTGAACGCAGCCTTGTATTTAACCAAGTGTCAGCTCTAAATTCCCTCCCCTGTGTGTTCCAGGGATGAACAGAAGGAAGGGGCCGGCCACAGAGGAGCCTATCAATACAAACCTGCTCTATTTCTTTCCTTAGAGCAATGGCTCCCGGATAAAGTGACAAATGAAGCGTATTTGAAAAATAGCAGCACATAGGGGAAGCACCGTGTTTCAGCCTGGCGCTGGCCCATGGAACAAAGCTGCCTGACCATCTTCATTAAAACAATTAGGCTGGAAGGCTTTGCAGGAGGCGGGTCTCCAGCTGTTAGCCCTCATCGCTCTGAATACCCCCCTTAGCAACAGGGAGACTAAAGGCACAGCAGGGTGCTGCACAGGGACACTAATTACACAGGTCAAAGGTCCCGGGTGCTCCGATAGGAAACAACCCAACACCAGTCAGTGATTCTAGCGAGAATAAAGGGACATTATCATACAGATCTGATTCGTTTTAATTATGGCTGGAATTCTGGAATTCCTGAATGTCAGAGGTGAAAAACATGAAATTCATTCGAGGAGCAGGGCAGAAATGTATTTATTATTATTTCATTTATTATCCTTTATTTATACAGCACCTAAACATGCACACACCACTTTCTAAGGTCCCTATCACATTCACACACACCAGTGTCAGTTCTATCCAGAGACAATTAACCTTCACTTTTTTTTTTAATATTTTGGGCACATGTGGAAATTGCTGGAAGAATTACATAATAATTCCGTAGAGTTGGAATGCCCATTTTGAATGATACAAAATAATATTTATAGATACAATTTAACACACCAAGGGGGTTATTTCTGAAAAGTCCAAATGCCAAAAACTCAAAAAATGCTAGTTTTTTTTATTATAAATCCGAATTTTTAGTTGAAAAAAAAACCTCAAATTTTTCTGCATGTATTTAACCCGAGGCTGCAAAGAGTCAGAATCCGAAAATCTGGCATCTCAGACTTGCCAAGGTTGTATATAAAGCTGACCATAGATGTAAAGATTTTAAAAAATCCAATCGTTATGCGTCTATGGGGACCTTAAAGGGCATGTAAAGTCTAAAATAGAATAAGGCTAGAAATGCTGTATTTTGTATACTAAACATAAACATGAACTTACTGCACCACAAGCCTAATCAAAGAAATAATTTATGCTTTCAAAGTTAGCTACAGGGGGTCACCATCTTGTAACTTTGTTATACATCTTTGCAAGACTAAGACTGTGCACATGCTCAGTGTGGTCTGGGCTGCTTAGGGATCGTCATAAACAAAGCTGCTTGAGTTCTGCATGGCTGGGAAGTAAGGCGGGGGCTCCCCCTGCTGTTCATAAGTATGATTGTTTCCCTGCTCAGCAATTAGGGACCGTCTGACAATTCCTATCCACAGCAGTAAATGAAGGGAGAATTTCACTGCATACAGTCAGGTTTCTTCTAAAAACGGTACACATTTTTTAATTAAAGTGTATTGGAGATAGGTTTCTTTTTCATTAAAGAAAGTAAAAATGGGATTTTATTTTTTTGCCTTTACATGCCCTTTAAGTCAGGGGGAGAGGTCCTTGTACTACAGTATTTGGACGTTTCTGAGGCCTGTGCTGGAATATACTATAGTTCATATAAACACGCTGCTGTGTAGCCATGGGGGCAGCCATTTAAGGGCAGAGACACACGTGGAGATTCGGGGAGATTAGTCGCCTGATGACAAATCGCCTCTTCTTCTTCTTCGGGCAACTAATATCCCCGAACTGCCTTCCCACTGGCTAGAATCTAAATCGACGACTGGATGGCACTGGGAGCCATTAGTCTTCCGAAGTAGCGAGGCAACTTTGGACGACTTCGGAAAACGAAGCGATCCGAGTGCCATCCCGCCGGCGATTTAGATTCTAGCCGGCAGGGAGGCTGTTCGGAGAGATTAGTCGCCCGAAGAAGAGACAATTTCTCGCCGGGCAACTAAATCTCCTTGAATCGTAGCGTGTGCCCTTACCCTAAAGGAAAAAAAGGCGGAGGTTAAACCCCTGCCTCAGGTGCTTATAGAGGGTTGAAAGGAGTTGGATTAAAAAGGAACCTTATTGGCCATGTTTGATTAGGAATAGCTTAACCATATCACCAGATTTTTATATTTGAACTACAGAACACACCAGTAATCCCCTTAGAAATAGAGGTTATCAGCTATCAGCTGTGTAATTGGAGCTGTTAATGAATGGCACAGGTCCAGGTTGCACTTGGGAGCAATTCTGTCTGTAAGATCCCAGCCCCATTCAGTGTTAGTTGACACTTCCAGTTTACTAAGCCCAGTTCTTATTATTGTTATTATTATTATTATTATTAACATGTATTTATATAGCGCCAACATATTGCGTAGCACTGTAAAGTAAATGTGATTATACAACTACATCACATGAATTACATACATAGAATATATGGAGTAACAAACATCACAATCAATACAGGTACAAAAAGGTGAGGAAGGCCCTATGCATAGGCATACAGTCTAAAGGGAAGGGAGTAATACACAAGTTCTAATACACAGTTCTTCAATCCTCTATCATTATTTGGAACACGCAAGTGTCCCTGGCACAATTCTGCTCACAAAATTGGAATTTATTTTGGGTGACATTCTAGCTGAGCGAAACCAACTTTTCTTGGCAAGTTGCACAGATTTTTAAAGGACCATTAATGCTATAGAAAAAAAAATGAGCTATTCATAAAGGTGCTTTATAAACTTTGAACTGTCTTCAAAAGAGATCGACAGCATCTTAGGTTTCCATAAATATGTGTAAGACAAATTAAACAGATGCTGAATTATAATGGGAGGATTTCTTTTGAGCACAGAACACTTCTACAATCCAGGCTAAGCAGGCCCGGATTTGTGGAAAGGCCACCAAGACCCAGGCCTAGGGCAGCAGGATTTTAGGGGGGCTGCATGCTGCCCAACCACACCCACGTTGGTTCAAAAACACTGGGGATGCACAGGAGATACAATAATTTTTTAATCTCCCAAGCACCAATCCTCATTGCTCTGGTCTAGATGATGAAAATTTGCACAAATAAAGGAGAGGGGGCAGGGGCGATGAACGGTAGTGGGCCAACGGGTGCCCACTATCTAAATCCGGCCCTGAAGCTAAGTCTACAATCTTTAAATAGGCAAGCGACATGGCAGCCCCAAGTCACAGATATGAACTCTCTATGCCCTGTAAGCTGTTTCCTCAATGTTATGCCATTTATAAATATGTGCAGCTTCAGCATTGTATACTATGTGTAGGGAAATGCATAAAATATCCTTTTGTGCTATATAATATATATATATATATTGTATATAAGTTCTATTTCCTATTCCAAGTAAACTTTTTTTTATTTTTGTTAAGGCTGGGCTTAATGCAGCGCAACGAATTTACGATAATATTTTTTTTGGAATAATCAAATATGTCATGAAAAGGCAAAACATTAAGATTATTTCATTAGCATTTGACTAATCATTTGCAGCAGATAGAACTTTTGGGTGCCATCACACAGCGGAATTAAACCATTAATTGGGCCGTGGGTCTCAGCAGACTGGTCATATACACAGTGGTTAATATTGCCACCTTGCACTATTGGGGTACTGGCTCCTGTATGTCGGTATAATTTGTTACCTGTAAACCAATTATCCAGAATGCTCCTAATTACGGGAAGGTCATCTCCCATAGGGGCAGATTTACTAATAGGCAAAGTTGCTAAGGCTAGCAACTTTTCGCCAGAACATCGGCAATTCACTAACAGGCGCAAGCGTCAATTCGCTAGCGAAAGAGACTGTTGCTTGAGTTTTTTCGCACTCTATCGGCAGGCGACTTTTTGCTCTGGTGAAAGGTTGTTACTGCGCAAATTCAGTAAAGTGCGGATTTCTTTCGCCAGAGTTGTCTTCACCACCTCAGACCAGGGGAAGTGCTATAAAGCAGCTGGATCTTCCTCAATCTGATGCCACTTACATTATATTCTGTGAGCCGAAAATGCATTAAAGTTCCAAAAACGCTGGCGACTTTTCCTTTTTTGAAGCGGAATTGCCTGCAAAAGTCCTGACAAAGTTTGTTAGGGTAACTGGTTTTCTCCAGGCATTTCATAACAAATGGAACATTCATTTTACAGTGGGCTCATGTGTAGGGCTTTATATTAACTCTCTTGTCTTTATTAGGGCTCTTACAGACGAGCGTTTTTACCTGCGCTCCCCTGCGTTGCGTTTTTCTGTGTTCAGCCGCAGGGGAGCGCAGGAATAGACGCATTACATTTTTTCCAATGGGGCTGTACTCACAAAGGCGCGTGTAGGCGCCGAACGCAGGAAAAATGCAGCATGTTACGACTCAACCTGCGTTCGGCGCCCCACGCGCCCAGCCCCATTGGAAAAAATGTAATGCGTCTATTCCTGTGCTCCCCTGCGGCTGAACGCAGAAAAACGGAACGCAGGGGAGCGCAGGTAAAAACGCTAGAAATTTGTAATAAAAAGTGGTAACTTCAAGCATTTGCACCAACATTTATAATAAAGACGTTCATATAACTTTAAATTACCCGCCCTATGCAAGTTGACCCAAGCGCAAGATCACCAGCGAATTTCCACTAGGCACAAACGAACGCTAGCGTATCTTCGCTATGAAATGCCCGCACTGCCGAAGTAACGCTAGAGAAAAGTCGCCAGCGTTCGGAACCCAGGGCGCAACTTCGTTTATTAGTGAATTAGCGTAGTGGTAATGAATTTGCGCCTGGCGAAGTGGTGCGATGTGTGCGAAGCAGTCGCTGGCGACAATTCACCCTTTAGTGAATGTGACCCTGACAACATTTTAAGTCACTAATTCCAAGTTTTTAAAAAGGATTCCCTTTTTCACTGTAGTAATAAAACAGTGCCTTGTACTTGATGGTAACTACTCTGCATGGCTCCATATTAGTGACAAAATAATCCTATTGGGTTTATTTAATGTTTAAATGATTTTTAGCAGACTCCAAATTATGGAAAGATCTGTTATCTGGAAATACCCAGGTCCCAAGCATTCTGGAAAACAGATCATGTACCTCTAATAGCAGAACATCACACAGGCCTGTACTTGGAGGAAAATGACAAATGATATAAAATGTAATTTAAAAAAAATCATTTGCACTTTTTGTTTATCATGGAGACATGTTTTTCTCCTTTATTCTCCCATACAATAAAGAGGGAGGGTTGAGTGCTAGTAGTGAAATGAGTTCACAAGTGAAAGCAGCATGAAACGAGTGGTGGGAGGGGGGCTGGTATCAGACTGGGAGTGAATGCACTAGGCACAAGTTGTAAAGAATTAAAGAATTAAAGAAGGCAAGTCATGACCGGCTGACAGAGGGGAGTTACCAATTCTCTAAAGCTCCTGCCTCATTCCAGGATACCAGTCAGCAAAGCCACATTCACCACTAGGAGACACAACAAGTCAAGGTCCCTCCAGAGAGAACATTCCTTTTGGCACCACATTAAAGCGCAAAGCAGCACCTGCTCCACCTGTTCCGCCTCTCTCCTCCACGATGGAGGAGCAGCTGAGCTCAAAGAGACAAACCAAGGCTCCGCGCAAAGCAGCTTCCGAATCTGGATCTCCGCAGAGGCTGCGCTGCCAGAGACGAAGCGGCTCCTCGTCAAACACTATTGGCTACTCCGCTCCCTCCGAAAGGCGCAATGAAAGAGAGAGGAACAGGGTGAAACTGGTCAATTTGGGCTTTGCCAAACTAAGGCAACACGTGCCTCAAGCTCAAGGGCCGAACAAGAAAATGAGCAAAGTGGAGACTCTGCGCTCAGCTGTAGAATATATCCGCGCGCTTCAATCGCTGCTGATGGAGAGGAGCGCGGGGGAGGGACAAGAGAGAGCTGGATCCGACGGACTCTCGCCTTGTGGCAGCAGCTGCTCAGTGGATTCTCTCTCACCTGGATCCTATTGTAACTCAGAGGACAGTTCCAGGGAGGACAGCAGCATCCCCGAAGCCGACTTCTTTCTAACGCTTCATGGATGGGGATAGCAAGGCTGCCAGGTTGGTGCCAATTCACTGCATGCATTACATGGGCTGAATATTTACCCAGAATAATATGTACTGGACTAGGGACACAGGATCACATTTACTTGTTAGTTACTTCTACCTAAGATTTTTAGTTTCTACAGAATATGAAACAAATGGAAAACAATGGCCATAGATGGGAGATTTATAAGATACACAGAGCTGCATAGGGTAAAGTACAGGTATCTGTGCCAGGGATGGTGGCACCTTCCTTACTATACTGACTAGTGATGGGTGGATATCTCCCGTTTCGCTCACCGAAAAATGTGCGAAAATCAAGAAATGGCAAAAAATTGTCGAGAAAAATCGTGAAAACGGAAAGTTTCACAAAAAAAATCGTGAAATTCAGACCTTTCACGGAAAAATTTGGAAAATCTGACATTTTCACAAAAAAAAAGTGAAAAGCTGTCATTTTCACAATAAATCGTGAAAATTGACGCCCGTGTCCAAGCTGACGCTGGCATTAAAGTCAATGGGCGTCTGAATAGTGTTGCCCCGCGGCGATTTTGACGCGGGAGATTCACGAATGTATTTGCCAGCCGCAAAATGCGGAAATTCACCGCAAAATTGTGCCAGGCGAATTTATTCGCCCATCACTAATACTGACTTTAAAAGTGTTGAGTTACCAGGAAATTCTGCTCCACAGCTGTGATGAATATGCTGTGCAATTGTAATTGAATTCGCAAAACGGCAAAACATTGGGAAAAGGCAAATTTTGATGCACGCGTCAATTTTCACGCTCGCATCAATGCTGACACTCACGTCAACTTTTCCGACGCGTCCAACATTTTTTGACAACAGGGAATTTTCGCAGCAGTTTCATGAATATATAAATGCCTGCCGCATTTATTTGCCCATCACTAGTGAGGATAGTGCAATTTGCCATTCAGATGCCATTCAGGAGATGAATACCTTGCTCCCTAGTACCTATTTCAACAGACCACAACTTTAGGTCTCTGTTTAGGTTATAATAAATGCCATATATCCCAAAATTTGAATGTACCTAGAAATGGTGCCAATAGAATACTGGCCAATTACCAAAGCAAAGAAAAATTTCCAATTAGAGCAGCTGCCCTATATAATCAATCAACTTTGCTTATTTCTGAACAGAAGCGCGAGTGCAAGGCTCTAGAATCTATCCACTGAGAAACAAAAAAGTAACCAATGTGGAAAGTTCAAATGTAAACGGTTGGTCCGGGTGCACCTGCTCCTTCAGCAGAGGGAGTATTCACAGAAACATCAAAGCAGGCTGGCACATTAAAGTCATAAAAAAAAATTATCACATTAGATTTTCCAAAATTAAAACAAAAGCCTGACGCGTCACCAGGGGACACTTATCTGTTTGTTGTACCGTATGATCAGCCTATGACTAAGTGTCCCCTGGTGACGCATCAGGCTTTGTTTTAATTTTGGAAAATAAAATATGATTTTTTTTTTTTATGACTTTAATATCCAGCTCCTGTTTCTCAACTACGCATGGTTGGGTATGTGCCAGCCTGCTTTGATGTTTCTGTGCTAGAATCTATTCACAAAGGTGTTTGTGCTCCCTGTGACTTATAAGAAGCAGCCATGTGCCTGCTCAGCCCTCTGATTAACTCCACTTTTGGACCTGAGGGAACCCTGGAACCACTGCCAGCCTGGAACTGTTGCCAATTTTAGGGCTCCTCTAGCAGGCTTCATCTATGGTTCCAATTTGGATTTCTATGACTCTATTCACTGTGAGACTGTGCAACGCAACACAACTCATGAAAAGCAGTCACCAGCTTGACCCCGCATTGGTGCACAGCACACAAAGTTGTTGCAAGCACTATTTGCTGCTTTCTCCCAGAAGTGTAGGGGTAAATGTTGTAGGGGTACATTCTAAATTGAAAACATGGTGCTATGCATCTGTATAGTGCAATTTGCACTTGCATAGTAACTGAGCTCTCAAAACTGTTGTCTAGATCAGTAAATTAGATCCAAAGTTTGATAGCGATGTGCTGAACTGTCTCCAACCAATTAGCAGGTATATTGCTCCCCCCACACACACACATTTAGCTTTAAATAGACCTACAAAGGCTACTAGTGTACAAAAGCTACTAGTACAGCATAACCTGCAATAGTCATTGTTTGTTGCTATAAAGATACTGCATGGTGTATCTTTGCCATAATGTAACTGTTTTTCCTTTATGTAACCCCCGGTGCCAGCATTTATGCACAGGAGGTGATGCTGTATACACAAAGGGGCGGATTCTATCATGGGTCACCCTATGACAAGCTTGTGCAAAAATCACACTCAAATAGGTGCTTTGCAATTAAAGGGATTATAGTGATGCATACTCCTACTAAAATATAAAGCTCCTTTTTAGTTGTTATAGCCAGGGTATTTGGGTTAGGGCTGGTGGCTGATATTGAAGGATATATTGTACATATGCAACAAATGCAAGGGCAGCTGGAGTCAGTTCTGCTCCAGCCACAACTCCAGATTGCTTGCATTCGTATTTACTTCTGTAAAGCAGCAGATGTCTATTACAGTTTCAGTGGTGAGAGCCAGCCGTGCAGTGAAAAGCAAGGGGTAGACAGATACTACTTTGCAATAGCAATTACTACTATATTAAAGGAGTGGTTCGCCTTTAAGTTAAGTATGTTGTAGAATGGCTTATTCTAAGCAACTTTTCAATTGGTCTTCATTATTTTTTTTGTTATAGTTTAATTATTTGCCTTCTTCTGACTCTTTCCAGCTTTCAAATGGGGTCCAAAATGCAAATAACTTGTTGCCACAAACCGTATAAATCAGTGATAGCTCAATCCAACAGTGATCTGGGTTTGCCACGTCCAGAAAAGCGATATCATGTAGAAAATGAAGATTTCACTGGAGAGCTTTTTTAGTGAAACAGTGAAGACGTTTATTCAAGATGCATTTGTGCTTAAATGCATCTTGAATAAACGTCTTCACTGTTTCACTAAAAAAGCTCTCCAGTGAAATCTTCACTTTCAAATGGGGTCACTGACCCCATTTAAAAAACAACTGCTCTGTAAGGCTACACATGTATTGTTTTTGCTACTTTTTATTGCTCATCTTTCTATTCAGGCCTCTCCTATTTATATTTCAGTCAATTATTCAACTGACTGGTTGCAACCTGGTGCATGGTTGCTAGGTTAATTTGGACCCGAAATGAAATTGCAAACCCGGAGATCTGCTGAATAAAAAGCTAAATATCTCAAAAACCACAAATAATAAAAAATGAAAACCAATTGCAAATTGTCTCAGGATAACGCTCTCTACGTCGTACTAAAAATTAACGTAAAGATGAACAACCCCTTTAAAAGAAAGTTAAGCTACACAAACAAGTTGGATGATTAGGTAAAAGATGGTAGCGGCCACTACTCCCCAGCTGATTGGGTAATACTAATTGTGAGGTCATTTGTCTGCTGAAAGCGGCTGTTGCAGAACCTGTAGTGAAGCGAAGCTGTCAAACACTGTTTTACTTGATGTGGCTCCAAGGAATGGAGGTAATTGACATGTGCTGTTAAACAGAGGGATCTTCCCTGCACCACTGGGGGGCTTCTCTTTCCACGTCCCCTCTTGAGAAAATGAACTAGATGACTTTCCCGCCAAACCATGGAACAATAAGGGCTGCTTAATAAGGCTGGTTCCAGGGCACACACAAATCTCCTGTCATGGGTCACTGGTTGACTTGGCTGCCTTTAAAATGCTCCAGTTCCCTTATGGCTCTGGATTTCACAGTGTGGCTTCTTTGTCCCCTAATTATACATATTGTCTTCCTATTAACAGCACAGCAAGAGTATTTTATTGTTTACTGGTCACAGGAAAGTTGGGAGTGTTCTAGATGTCAATGTCTAGAGCAGGAATGGAATTTGGGCACCTGATCCAAATTTCCTTCCTTGCCCTACACTGAGCTAGGATGAAGCATTATGCTAATTTAGAATACTGTATAAAATTTGCAGAATTCTGTGTTTACAGGATACCAATCATTCCTGGTGGTGCCTTCCAAAAAGCTCTTGGAAAGTCAAAGATCTGGTGAACTAAGTTTGACTAACTAAGACCAACTAAGAGTTCCTGCACACTTATCTGCCACCCAATGCAAGTTCCTAGACTTAATTGCCACCCTCAAAGACAGGGATCCCCAACCTTTAGAACCTGTGAGACGAATTCAGAAGTAACACTAGCATGAAAAATGTTCTTGGGGTGCCAAATAAGTTCTGTGATTGGCCATTTGGTAGCCCCTATGTGGATTGTCAACCTACATTGGGGCTCCTGTTTGGCTGTACACCTGGTTTTTATACAACCAAAACTTGCCTCCAAGTCTGGAATTCAAAAATAAGCTCCTACTTTGAGGCCACTGGGAGCAACATCCAAGGGGTTGGAGAGCAACATGTTGCTCACGAGCTACTGGTTGGGGATCACTGCTCTATGAGTTCTTGTGTAGACTTATTTTCCACCCAATATAAGTTCCTATAGATTGAATTGCCACCCAGTTCATGTAAACTTCTTTACCAAACAATATGTGTTCCTGTAGCGTTATTGCCACCCAGTGTGAGTTCACGTAGACATACTTGCGTTCCAATATGAGTTTATGTAGACATACTTACTACATGATGCTTTACTGTAGGCTTGCCACCCAATATGTGTTCCTGTAGACTTACACCAATGAGTTCCTTTATACTTGCCACCCAATCTGTGTCCATGTAGACTTCTTTACCAACCAGTATGCATTCCTGTAGACTTGCCACCCAATATGTGTCCATGTAGACTCCTTTACCAACCAGTATGCATTCCTGTAGACTTGCCACCCAATATGTGTCCATGTAGACTCCTTTGCCAACAGAATACATTCCTGTAGATTTGCCACCCAATACAAGTTCCTGTATATTGGCCACCCTATGTGTGCCCATGTAGACATCCTTGCCAATCAATACGTGTTCCTTTAGACGTACCAACCAATATCGGTTCCTGTAGACTTATACCCACGTAAGTAGTCATGGGTTGCATATAAATTAATTTAGACTTATCAGTCAGTACTTAGTTCTTTCACTTGTAATTAATAAATGATTCTCCTTCTTACGCTACAGGACACCACGTAGGAGCAGAGGATGAGAAGCAGAAGATGAGGAACATACTGACTATTACAAGAACATATTATCTGAATGATCAGGATATAATATATAAAGATATTTATACATGACTTCCCGGCGATGCAGGCAGCCACTTGTATATAATACTGATAAGGGAAAACATATATTAGATCAGTATTTTATCAGTTTTTTTCTAATATGCTTTCACATGGACAATATTTTGAACACTGCCCAAATCCTAATGGCTGCCTGAAACTGGGAGAGAACAAAACCAGCGTCAAAAGAAGCTCCTTAAAGAGAGATTAATTGTATGCTCAAATCTCTTCTTTTTTGTTATGAATCTGAAAAGGCGATGTTTGCCGATTGCCTTTATTTGCTGCAGGCAACAAAAAAGAACTGAAGCTCAGAATGAGATTTGCCCTGCTAATGGATCCATGAGTAAACAGACCCAAATGCAAAGAAGCAAACCTTGAGACAGAGGGTGGATACTACACAAAACAATGTGCACATAAAAAGCCTTTTATGTCTGGCTTAGTACCTTTCTCTGGCTGGAATGTATCAACCCTCGCTGTCATATGGGCTTCATTTTATATTGTTGCATCATTACAACATGCAGCAGCATTAAACATCTTGGTGGGGGGGTGACTTGTGACCCCTGAGAGTTACACTTTCTAATTGGCAGCCTCCATGGCTCCAAACTTACTTTCAGGTTGTTTGGGCTCTAGTCTCTGGTTTGAAAGTGGTAAAACTATTCCAGCATTGAGGTGGTGGAGCGGCAGAAGTCATTTGTTGTCATAGTGATTAGACCAATATAATTACTGATACAAGGATTCACAATTACACAGCAAAGTGTATTAACTGTTTTCAAGGGGACCAAATTAAGTCTCGGAATGTGAATCTAGAATTCATACTCATTTGGAATTTGTCATAGGGGTATATTTATCACAAAGTGAAGTTAGAGATCACCACAGTGAAATTCCGCCACTCTCCATTCATTTCTATGGTATTTTAAAAGGCGTATTTATCAAAGGATGAATGTTCACTTTCACCCATTGAAAAATACGCTTTTAAAAACCCTATAGAAATGAAGGGAGAGTGGCAGAATTTCACTTTAGTCTAGAGGACTGTGGTGATCTCTAACTTCACTTTTAGATGAAGATACTCCTATAGTGTTGTATTCAGCATGTGACCCCATTTTTGGGTCCCAAACAATAAGTTTAAAATCGCTGTTTTACCATTCCAACTCCAATGGAATAACTTTACCCCATTTCTGCTGCTCATTAAATCACGCCCAAAGCGTATGCTGTACAGGGACCATTATTTATCTATGTTTTTGTGTTTATTTATGAATTAGAGCTGCCACATACTGTAAGAGAAACCTGACTGTATGCAGTGGAATTCTCCCTTCATTTACTGCTGTGGATAGGAATTGTCAGACGGTCCCTAACTGCTGAGCAGGTAAACAATCATACTTATGAACAGCAGGGGGAGCCCCCGCCTTACTTCCCAGCCATGCAGAACTCAAGCAGCTTTGTTTATGATGATCCCTAAGCAGCCCAGACCACACTGAGCATGTGCACAGTCTTAGTCTTGCAAAGATGTATAACAAAGTTACAAGATGGTGACCCCCTGTAGCCAACTTTGAAAGCATAAATTATTTGTTTGATTAGGCTTGTGGTGCAATAAGTTCATGTTTATATTTAGTATACAAAATACAGCATTTCTAGCCTTATTCTATTTTAGACTTTACATGCCCTTTAATATCTGCACCAGATATAGCCTATTAAATGTATATACTTTAGCTTTGCAGGGATACTTTCAAACTGCTCTTGTGATGTCCAATGTTCTACTCTTGCCATAAATGTTTTTAGAGGTGGCAAATAAGGGCCCCGCACTTGAGAAGGACAATGGGAGAATCCATGCTGATTGCAGAAGCGTCAACTTATTGACTTCTCTATCAATATGGAGATCCCTCACTGGATAGCTCTTTGACTCCTGCATTGATATTCTTGATAGTTCTTCTCTATTCAATAATCTACCTCTAATCAGATCACTATACATTATGTGACTGTGGATACTGGGGTATGGCTTTGGTGCTTCTTGATAAACCAAATATTGGGCTGTACTGTTTTTTTACCTGCTGGTTAGATAATAATGCATCACATCCTTGTTAAAATCTGAGACTGCAAAGAAATCAACATGTTTCACCTGAGGATGTCCCTCCAAACAAGTCAAACAAGCAGCTAAAGAAAACAAGCAAAACAAGCAGCTAAAGGACCCACCAAGAGTCTGCAGGGTCAAGTATAACTGTCCAGTCTAATGGATGAGGGTTTCATTCTTGAAATGCCTAAACCTACCAGAGTTATTTCAGCAAATTGCTCCATGAAACACATCATTAGATCTTTAATGACTCACAAGCAGTCAACCTTAGCGGATGTGTCAATGTCCCGGATACTCGCCCAGGAACTGAGCAATCGCCCCACTGCTTAAATACTTATGAGCTATATCCAAAAAAAAAAACAGCTTTCACTCGGATATTCATTGCCTTTATAACCAGAATCCTTGTGCCATTAACAACTGCCAGTGAATGTGCCTTCAATTCTAAGTGATTCAGTAAACGAGATGCTGAAAAGGCGCCATGCTGCACCCTGTAGTATCCACTTGAAATAATAACAAATGCAACTGTACAGTTATTTATTTGTAGATAAACTGTTTTCATACACAGAGTGTTTTTTCAGAAACTGTTATTTTTCTAATTAAAAAACTTAAAACTTCTATACGGTGTTTTTTTTTTACTGTAAAACAAGGAAAAACAAGAAATCTTTTCAATGGTTGCACGCCATTGGTGGGGATCATAAAACATGGCAGGGGAAGATATATATATAAAGCATGTAGCACAATAGAAACCCTTTGCATGCTGGATGGAGGTTACCACTACATAGACAGAGAGAATTACAGTATACTTAAAGGGGTTGTTCACCTTTCAACATTTTTTTTCCATTCCAGTTTGTTTCAGATTGTTCACCAGAAATAAAGACTTTTTCCAATTACTTTCTATTTTCTATATGTGACCGTTTTTCTAATATTGAAGTGTAAAGTTTCATTTTTCACCTTCTAAAGGAGTTCTGGGAGGGGGGGTCGCCGACCCTGTAAACTTTTCTAAATTGATACATTTAGTTGATCTATTAGTTATCTTTGTCCCTGCTGAACAGACTCCCCATGGTTTCATTAAAGGCAGAATTGATACAATAGTTGCTAATACTCCGGAGATGCTGCTGAGAAATGGATCAACTAAATGTAGCAAAATTGTAACCGTTTAGTCTGCGCCTGAATTAATGAGCTGCCAGACAGGGACATTCAACTTTAAACTTGGATTTTGAAAAAACGGTAATAAAAAATGGAGAGTGATTGAAAAAAGCCTTTTCGCAAAAGATTCGGCCAAATACCGAACCAAATCCGAATCCTAATTTGCATATGCAATTTATGGGTGGGAAGGGGAAAACATTTTTTACTTCCTTGTTTTGTGACAAAAAGTCATGCAATTTCCCGCCCCTAATTTGCATATTCAAATTAGGATTGGGATTTGGTTCGGCCAGGCAGAAGGATTCGTCCAAATCCGAATCCTGCTGAAAAAATCCGAATCCTGGCCGAATCCCGAACCGAATCCTGGATTCGGTGCATCCCTACTTTAAAACGCTTTCATTTTTTGGTCTATTAAAAGTCTATTAAATCATTGTTTTGCCTCCAATAAGGATTAATTATATTTGAGTTGGGATCAAGTACAAGGTACTGTTTTCTTATTACAGAGAAAAAGGAAATCATTTTTAAAAATCTGAATTATTTGATTATTTTCATTTTTTGATGTTACTGTTGCTTTAACTTCATTGGCCAGTTGATGAGGCCCCCTTAAACTGGTCTTCATAGGCCCCTATTCGGAGCCACCTTGTACTGGCCGATATCATGCTGATCCAATTTGGCTAAGTGGTTGGGGCACAATAGGCAGCAATCAATGAACTGAAGACTGTCCTTGTTGCAATGGAATTTTTATACCTGTCCAATAAGTATCTGCCTGATTTTGACCAAGATCTATCTGATGTCCAGGTGCCTGAAAGGGCCCATACACGTGTATGACCAACTTAACCTTCTGTGCTGTGACCTTGGGACTCTGGATGTTATGGACACAACTTCCAGAATTCTTCATATTATCGAGAGTTAAAGCATGATGGTAATTATAGTCAACACCAATTCCCATAGGGAGGAAGCACACCAAACATATGATTTTGCCTTTTAGGACATTTATTCAGCAGTGTTGGCACAAGCTTTCGGGGTCAACCCCTTCCTCAGGTGCAAGGGGTTGACCCCGAAAGCTTGTGCCAACACTGCTGAATAAATGTCCTAAAAGGCAAAATCATATGTTTGGTGTGCTTCCTCCCTATGGGAATTGTTGTATGAAAACCAGGCTTGGAAGTAGCTGGAGGAGTTGAATGCACCCTAAAGAAAAAAGGAAAAGTAAGTGGTGTGCCGAAGAATATGTATGCAATTATAGTCAACACAACATTATCTGGGCACCCAAGGGTGAGGGACTGGAAGACTCGCTGTAGTAATTCTAGAATAGCAGAATGGCCAAAATAGGTATAAAATGGGAAGGAAGAAAACACTGAAAAAGAATTTACATTGTCCAGTTCCATTCTCACGGGTAGGCTTGTCCCGACTTGCAGGCGTCTGTAGGCTCGGCAGAAGAATGTTCTTTTAATTTTGCCTTTGCACTACCTGCTTGCACTCTCCTAACCCTTCTTAAGTTTGATATATTGGTCATAAACTGGATAAACTTACTCTAAAAACCAACCTCACCCCCCTGGGGTGTATCACATTCACATTTTCCTGCACGCAAATGGCTTAGCGAAGGAAGGGGGTTAAGCGACTCTTAGAAAGGCTCATTCTGAACAGCCACAAACATTCAGATCATAAAAGGGACAGAGTTTCCAATACATTGTGAATAAGTGGAAGGAGATATTCACTGTATATAGGGTATAACTATATATATAACATAAAAAATATGCAGTCAGTTATACTCTTAGGCTAAAGAAGGGGGGAAAAGGTAGCTATGCAGGGGCGCTGCACCAATGAGGAGAGTTGAGAACTTTAGCAATCTGGTTGCTAGGATCCAAATGACCTAAGCAACCATGCACTGATGTGAATAACAGAATAGGAGAGGACATTTTTGTGGCCACACCCCCTAATTACCATGTTAATTTTACAAACTTTGGCAGGTTATGAAAGTTTGTACACATTTCTGTGGTTTTTATGTGTTATTACACAATGAAGGTGAATAGCCCTTTAAGCGGCAAGTCACAGTTTCCCCAAGAGACCTGCACTTAAATTGTTACAAAAGTATTTGAGTGCACCTGCCACATATGCTTGGCTCTTTGCCAAAAGCCAATTACGTTTTAGAAACTTTGTATCTTTTGAGCTAGTCTGTGGCTCAATAAAATGCCTAAAATGCACACATGCTCCATTCCTGTTAAAGGAGAACTAAACCTTAACTAAAGACTCAAAATGTTGTACATTATGATTTGTGCTTCTGTACCAGCCCAAGGCAACCACATCCCTTTAGCAGTAAAGATCTGTGTCTCCAAAGATGCCCCAGTGGCTCCCCATCTTCTTTTCTGCTGATTCACTGCACATGCTCTGTAGTGATGGGCGAATTTTGTCTCATTTTTGACGTTTCCGATGCCGGCGTCCGTTTTCGACGCTAAATTTTTTTGACATGGGCGAATTTTTCGCCGGCGGCGAATCGCGCAAATTCACGCCTGGCCAATAAATTCGCCCATCACATGCTCTTCCAAGCCTGGAATTCAACAATAAGCCCCTGCTTTGAGGCCACTGAGAGCAACATCCAAGGGGTTGGTGAGCAACATGTTACTCATGAGCTACTGGTTGGGGATCACTGCCTTAAAGCATACAGATAGATAGTAGGCACAGCAATTAACTCTACAGGCAACACTGGAGCATTTAGATTTAGAGGTTCTATCCATACAGAATAATTGCTATAAAGACTTTCCTCCTGGACTGGTGATAATCATAACCTGGAGCTGAGGTTGCCTATTGAACCAATGGGGCTTTTGGAGTTCAGTGTCAGGAAATTCCAAATAATCATTCTCCACCTTCTCTTTCATGAAAGCGTTTACCTCCAACCTTGTTAGGCCAGGTCCCAGCAATATGGCATATGTATAAGATGGACGCTTGCTCCTTGAGTTTTCTATCTCTGATCAACTTGCTGGTTATTTCTTGCAGTCTCCATTTTTCTGATTCCTGAATTCTGTGCCTCATTCCTAAGTTGCTTCCTGAGTTGCTTGTGTCCTGGATCTTTTGTTCCTTCCTTTGCTCCTAGCTTCTATGTATGGTCCCTATGTTTTCCTGTGTATTTTACCTGGTTCTGATCTATGGCCTGTTTATTGGACTCGGCTTCTGCCTCCAGCCTGCCCTGATCTTGACCGGCACATTGGCCTCTGTCACGTGTATTTTGGACCCTACTCCAGTTCCATCTTTTCAACATGAGGTTTTGTATTCCCCCTTGTCAGCAGACTGCCCATGGCCCTATTTACTGGTGTTACCCAGCATATGAACTCCAATCCAGTTGTACTCAACATACTGACACACCCTGACTTATTAAGTCATAATGTTTATAGGTGGCAAACCTAATTATTATCCATAGTATTACATATGTGAATTTGCTGGTAACCAGATTGGGTAGGCAATGGCAAATGGGAGGGATAACAAAGAGGCAGTTGCTCACCTGCATCAGCTCATTTATAATATGTGACCCTTTGCTTGGTGGGATTTTCAAATTGGCCTGAAAGATATCTGTTTTATTTCATACCAGATACCAGTGGGTCAGGTCATTGGGAGAGCCCAGTAAGTAGACCAATAAGCTACAGATTCAGTCTGGAGGGACCTAATAGGCAGCCGTGTTTCCCCTGTATTTAATTCATCTCTCTTCCCTTTATGGGTTCAGCTAATTCAGGGAGGAGGATCAGCCTGAATTTCACTTGGGGTAAGATTTGCTGCTCACACCTGTTTTGCTCTTCTAGATACCCCTAAAAGCCCAGCCAGATAGTTAACAAGGATGGAATTTGCCCTCCTTGAAACTTGAAAACTATTGCAGAATGGCTGATACACCAATGTTTCCCTATAACTATAATCATGTTATAAGTTACCAGGAACAGTAGCTTGTCCTCTAAGGGGGACATGAACCAAAAATTTCCTGGGTCAATTAAACTGCACAGAGTTCATGAAGTGTCTTTGATCCTGTAGATTTGCAGAGAAGGTGGCTTGGTCCTCTCCTGTATAATTGTGCACACGATTGCCCGGAACAACACTTTCCTTGTCTCCCACTCACCTCCCTTCCAATCCTGAGGTTCCGCCTGCCTGTGAGCAACGAGTATCGGTATGTGCGCTCTGTGTGCCCCACTCTGTCTGCAAGTTGGAACCTGCGGACATTCAAAACATTCCTCAGTTATTACTCCAATGTGTATTATTTACACCAGGGGCAAGACTCTATGCCTGCCTGTCCCCACGCTCAATAACAGATGAGAAGGATTGTTTGATAACATCTTGTACAGAGAGCTGTGAAGTGGTTTAGGGTGTTAATGCACTTCTAACCTATACAGCACCTCAAGGGCCCAGGGAGAGCATAACTCAAGAGTGCACTAAAAATAGACAGCTCCTATGCACTGACATTCACAAATAATCATATGTTTGTGCTGTGAGCCCACAAGATTTTGTGTAGGTGAGTGGATTCCGTAGAACAGTTCATGACCGCCGTTATCTGGGAGACAAGGAAGCAATGTGTTCGGCTCAAGGTCAGAGGATTCTGGCTGTTGACACACAAGCTTTGTACACATTACACACAATCCCACGGCACAAGTTGTGTGGGTTCTATAAATAAAGAAGAACGACAAAGGGCTTTATTTACATAAACAAATAACAGCGCTTATTCATTAAGCCCCATTGTACTAGTGACTCCAGTGTATCATTTCTGTTTGCATAAATTAAAGGGAAATAATATTTGTATTTTTAGTGCAGTGTTTTATAAATATTTAAAAATAATTATAGCACCAGCACAGGCACTGATAGCATCATACAATCCTCTCACTGGAAGCTGCCATACTGATTGTCTCAGCTCAGCTGGTGATATAAGGACACTTGTCTGCAAAATTGTTTCCCCCATTCAAAGTGCCAGCTAATACAATTTTTTTGTATTTTTGCAAAATTCTCCCACTATGTTCCGAACTGGAAGCCAACAGCCGGAGCATGAGCAAGTGTCCCAGCTCACTTTGTATGTGCATGTTTTTTACCTGGTATTGTATGATATATGTATGTAAGTCAGGACATTTGCACAGTAGGTGCACGTGTGTGTCCCAGCATGGCTACCTGCAGTAGGAGTGGGCTCCCAGTATGGAGAAGGCAGCATTTAGGCATAGGGGCATGGCAGGCAATTACTTTCACTTTCTACTCTGCACTTCATAGATGTCACTACACTCTTTGGATTCCCCCGTCCTCCTAACCATCTAATTGTATATTTAGTGCAGAGATATGGGTATCAGGTGCCCCATTCTGGCACATAAACAAGATTTTGGAATGGGGTAGAGCCTGCCTTAATAACAGCACCTTTAACATGGCACCTGCCTGTCTGCTGTGATTGTGAATTCCAAGACTAACGAACACAAGATTTCATTCATCTTTATAGTGCAAGTGAAATGTATTTGGCTTGGCTAACATCATTAATTAGCATTTGGAATTATTTCTTAAGGTGGCAGGTCCCCTTTAAGAGCCAGCTACAGATCTATAGTTATGCTCCTGATTGGGCTAATGGAAGAAAAGTAACAAAGTTTGCCGCAGCTATAAATACCCATAGCAACCAATCTGATATTTGCATTCAAGCAGATGACAATAAATAAAAATAAATCTCTCTATTTTATCTCTATTTAGCTATATATGCCTATATCTATCCATCCATCAATCGATATATTCATCTTTCTATTATCTATCTATCTCTACCTATCATTTATCTATCCATCGATCTATATCAATCTATCTATCTCTTTATCTAGTCAACTACAAGAGGTCCTCTGCACTCAACCCATTATCAATATAATTAAGACAGAGACATTTTGTGCATACTTCTACTAAAAAATGCCTTACCCTTTAAACAACACAGGGATTGTTTGTCCATATATTGCAATATATTTAAGCTGGCCAACTACGTCAAAGTCATCCCATATCTGGCCAGTCCTACGCTTAATTTTCATCTGATTCATTAAGAATTCTATTACTTCATTATACATTTTACAAAGGGACTAAGTTTTACCTGCAACTTACTAGCTGCTTTAAGGCATTTTTTAGTAGCAGTATGCACAAAATGTCTCTGTCTTAAATATATTCTTGTAGTTGACTATATGTATTTTGTGGTCACACCCTCATTGCACCCCCGCCTAATGGTTTTAAAAAATAGTGGTGAGCACAACTTTCCCTTGTTTATCTCTTTATCTATATATATCTATATATCTATATATCTATATATCGTCCTTGAGTACAGTCAATCCCTCTATCTATCCCTCTGTCTGTCTGTCTATCTATCATCTATCTATTTATCTATCTGCCCATCTATCAATCCCTCTGTCTGTCATCTATCTATCTATCTATCTATCTATCTCTCTATCTCTCTATCTGTCCGTCTGTCCATCGATCTATCATTTATCTATTCATCTATCTACCCATCTATCTATCTATCCCTCTATCTATCTATCTATCTATCTATCTGTCCATCAGTCTATCTATCTATCTATCTATCATTTATCTATTCATCTATCTATCTATCAATCTATCCATTCATCCATCTATTCCAGTAAGTGGTGCACTCTTAAATTGTAAACAAACAGCCAGATGACATCATATAGGTATAAAATAAATTCGGAACTTTTTTTTCACTGCATTGTAAAGTCCCTGAGTATACTGTATCTATTCACTATTGTTTTGGTATGTATATCTATATATGTACAGTTCCACATTGCATAATAACTAATAATAGGAAGTGTGCAGTGGTCCCAGGTAGATCATATCAAATAATTATATACAGAAGACAAATAATTATATACAGAAGACAAATCTATTAGGAGCAGAAACCCTTTCTGATGACTATTTATGTCTCCCCGCAGGCACAGAGGCAGCATCACAGCTCTCATTATCTTCTTCATTTCCTTGGTGCCAGATATGAGAAGGCTGCTGGGCAGCCAATAAATACACATGATCTCTCACTTTGTGCTCAGGCACCGACCTTTCTTCCTACATTCAATCTGATCTGTTACCTCTTGCCTTTTGCAAAGCAGGGAGAAGTCAAAAACGAACCACTAAAGATATTCACTGTGACTCGTAGTTGTATTGAAAGCAGCGCCTGTATGGCTGTTTATATTCTCTGCACTGCTAGTTGTGACTCTTGAAAGCAGGACTTGCATCTCCCTTCACTGCAGCTTGCTACATTGTTTCAACAGAAATGACATTTATAGCTCTAAAGCCCTGTTATTCTTCAGCCTCATCTCTTGTCATTCTCAGCAAAGTAACTTTTTACTTTTGTGATCCATTCATGTTCCCCTTGCACACGCCAAGACAAAGCTCTTGACCTCTAACACATCGCTGAGTGCTGGTAATTAGAGTGTAACGTTAGGAGCAGGTGCTGAAAATCAGAGGTTTTAGTAGTATCCCTATGTAGGGGAACAGGTGTTTCTTCTACGTCCCTCCATGTCAGTACACATGGGGCATTGCCCCTCCCAGACCTGGAGGTAGGACCTATAACATAGCCAATCAAAATGAATCATGACCTACAGTATAAGACCACATGACCTCCTCCTCACCACAGTTATTTTTTGTCCTACTGGACAGGGAGGTAGGATCTCCCTCCTCACTTTTTATTTTTTGTTGAATTTTGAGAGAAATCAAACACAGTTTTTGTTTTTCATTTTCTTTTTGTTTATTTATTTATTTATTTTTTACCTCTGTGTAGACACAGAGGGATGATTCCCAGGTAATGGAGAAGATTTTACCTGATGCCTCAAGACGCATAATCTGTAAATTATCGCTTATTGGGAAGAAATGCAGGTGTGGGCATATCCATGGTCCTAGCCCTGTGCTAAAATAGCCCCCCTGCTATATGCCCAGCGAGGCACAAGATTAAATCTAGTGCTTTTTGGGAAGAGACACAGTTGTGGGCTTCCCACATTATTACCTGTGAGCCTTTTGTTTTTTCTTCTGTATTTTTATTTATTTATTTTTGCTTATTTTTTACCTCTGTGTGGACACAGAGGGATGATTCCCAGGTAATGGAGAAGAATTTACCTGATGCCTCAAGACGCATAATCTGTAAATTATCGCTTATTGGGAAGAAGTGCAGGTGTGGGCATACCCATGGTCCTAGCCCTGTGCTAAAACAGCCCCCCTGCTATATGCCCAGCGAGACACAAGATTCAATCTAGTGCTTTTTTGGGAACAGACACAGGTGTGGGCTTCCCACATTGTTACCTGTGAGCTTTTTGGACTCCCCTTTTCTTTTGAGTTATGTGAGACTTTACAGAACTTCTGCAAAAGGGCCGTGGGTATGCATATGGGCTAGTTATAACTGCCTGAAGCTGGTGAGTATGATTCTTCATTATCTACTGTGTGTAGTGCACTGGGAAGTCTGCATGCTAATTAGCTAATTATGTCCCTCAGCTGAGAGCTATTGGGGCTTTGGCTGGAGTTTCCATCCAGCTAATTAGCCACTCTGATAAGGTGCAGGTGTGCCTTCGCCCCGTTTTGCTATTGCTGTTTAATATTTTAAGCCTTGTATGGGTGACCCTGCATCCTCTGTGCAGACACAGAAGTTATATTGGCACCTCCAGGAAGGGCTAGAGGTTGCACTGCTCAAGCAGTATGGCACCTCCTTCCTTCTTATGAGTCTCCTCTTAACAAGCAGTGTTCCACCTGGATATTCCTGCTGACAAGCCTGAGCTATCTGGTAGGGTGCCTGTGTTCCCCTGACTTCTTGTATTATCTGAAGTCTTATGTTGTGAGCTGGCGTCCTGCAAAATACAGTATTGGCTCTTGCTACACTTTAAGTACTGGCTGGTGAATCCCTCTGCCTAAGCAGTGTGGTACCTGAATCCAGAGATTTTGATTTCTCAGTATCCATTGTGTATTTGAAACATTAATTTCACTGGGAAGTCTGCATGTTAATATGCTTAATATGTCCCTCAGCTGAAAGCTATCAGGGCTTTGGCTGGAGTTTCCATCAAGCTAACTAGTCACTATCTGGTAAGGTGCAGGTGTTCCTTTGGCCCATTTGCTATTGCTGTTTAATATTTTAAGTTTTGTATGGGTGAACCTGCATCCTCTTGGCTGACACAGTGGTTATATTGGCTCAAGCAGTATGGCACCTCCTTCCTTCCTTCCTTTCTTATGAGTCTGCTCTTAACAAGCAGTGTTCCACTGGACTGGATATTCCTGCTGACAAGTCTGAGCTATCTGGTAAGCTGTCTGTGTTCCTTCTTATATTATATGAAGTCGTATGTTGTGAGCTGGAGTCCTCTGTGCAAAATGCAGTTACACAAGGTACTAAGTCTGCATGTTAATAAGCTAATTATGTCCCTCAGCTGCAAGCTATCCGGGTTCTAGCTGAAGTTTCCAACCTGCGGACTTTTCATTGCTATCAGGTAATGTGCAGATACTCCTCAGTTTGCTTCTGTTGTTTCTATTGTCCTCTGTGCAGACACAGAGGTTATATTTGCCTTTTATTACACTGGGTGCTTGCAGAGTTGGCTGGAGGCTTGCACTGCTGAAGCAGTATGGTAGCCCCTTCCTTACATTAAGTCTGCTCAGTGCTGTAACCTGATGTCATTGGGCACCACAGCAAATTCATTTTAGGGCCCCTAACATATCCAGAGGTTGTGCTTTTTTACCAATACGTATTGAAATTGCTCTTTATTTGGGCCTCATGGATCCCTATACCTTTTGGGCCCACCTGCAGCCGCAGGGTCTGCTTCCTCTTTAGTTACGCCCCTGATTCTGCTCCTTAAAAGCAGTCTGCCACCAAGGATCTGTCTGGATTATTTCTACTGTCTAGCGCATATTATCTGGTTAGGTGCCTGTATTCCTCTGACTTCTTGTATAGTTGTCATCTGAGGTCTTAGGTTTGTGAGCCCGAGTTCTCTGCGCAGACACAGTAGGCAAGTGTGCTCTTATTACACCTGGTATTTCCAGGACCGGCTAGGGGTTTGTTCTGCTGTAGCAGCATTGTACCCCATTTTTTCCTATGATGTTTCCACACTTAACAGGCAGTGTTCCGAGTTATATGGTGTCTTTTTGTGTGATATAGGCCTTCTCTTAGATATTCTATTCCCATCTGGTGGCTTTTGTTGGGAGCTCAGTTGTAGTTATACTACATCTACTGAGTTTTTGTGACTGTAGGTTTCCCTTCTTTAATTGTTGGTAGATTAAAGGGCACTTACTGTTATGTCTATTGGCACCTTAACATGCTTGAAGCCAGCTTGTAGTCTATGGCCCTTTGTGTGGCCTCGGGCATCTCGCCAGGGAGCTGGGTTTGTGTGGCCTCTAGCTTTCATTATGGTCCTTGGCTTTGGTTAGAGCCCTTGTTTTGGTCCATGGCTTTTTACCATGGTCCTCGGCTCCTGGGTCTGCTGGCCTTTTACAAGGGCCCTTGTTCTGCTGGCCTGTTGCATGAGCCTTTGGCTCATGTGGTCTTTTACCCTTGGCACATTTGTTTGGTTGTCCTTTTACCTGGGTTATTATGGCTGCGGGCCTGTTTTCATGGCCCTTAACTTAGGTGCTTGCTTGCCTTTTACCAGGGTTCTTGGGCTGTTGGCCTTTTCTGTGGCCCCTGGCTAAGGTGGCCGCTAGTTTTTATTATAGTGCTTGTGGCTGCCAGTCTTGGCTGTGCCAGCCAGGCTGTGGCGGCTGATAGGCATGGTTACTATTCTTGCTGTGGCCCTTGGTGGGCATGTCTGTTTGCCTTGCGGCAATCCTTGGCAGGACAACAGCCATTGGTTTTGTCTTGTCTGCAATCCTTGCAGGTATGGTTCTGGTTACACCAGCAGTAGGCATGATTGACTATTTGGTTGGATCTAGCATGGGTTGTACCATCAGCTGGTGTTTGCTCTGAGTTTCACAGCCCATAGCTAATTTTGTTGCTGATTGGTATTCAGCAGCTGATCTTGGTCATATGTTGGCTTACAGCTAACCTTTTCTTCTGCCTTACATGCATTGTTTTTGGTCTTGTATGACACTGCTTATTATCAATAAGGCTGGCTTGTGGACCAGGGTTTTGCAAGTTCAACAACTGACGTGCTCCATTGTTGCATGTATGGAAATTGACTTTTGTGTCAGGTGCCAGTGCAGTTGGTTACCTTGTCCCTAAGGGTGGCATTCACAATAGCTGGCTTATTTACTATTGCTTGTGTATTCGAATTCCACTCTGGTTTTTTGCAAACACTTCAGCTGACGGGCATCTTGGCCTGCTAGTGTGACAATGGCCTTGCACATCTATGTTGGAATACATAATAGCTGGCTGGTCCACCACTGGTTGCATGTATGGTGGCTGGCTCTCTGCCAGTGGATTGTGCATCATTGCTGGTTGGTACCAGTTTTTGTAGGCTATAAGCTTCTGGCATGCCTGATTTTGGATTGTGATCCCAGCTGTTGGCTGGTTCAGTAGCTTCTATGTATGGTCACAGGTTTGGTTCAGTTTTTGCATAAACTGTAGCATTGTGCAGCTTGAGCTGTAGTGGCCTCGGCTTTTGTGGGTGTTTTCTAGAACTGTAATTGGCTTGGGTCCCATTGCTTGCTTGTGTAGCAGTTGGCTGGGGCAACAGCATAGCTTACTGGTAGATGGCTTTAAGTCACATTGGTTGGTTCAGCAGCTTATCCTTGTGCTGTTGTATACCCAGTTTAGATTTGGTGGTTGGTGGAGCTACTGGGCTGTACCAGCTTGGCTCTACAATGGTTACAATGATATGCTGATTTATGATAACCCAGAGTTGGTGTTCATTTAGTTAAGTCTTCATTAGGTATTATTAGCATGGAGTTAGTGGATCTTGGACTGATCTCTGGTGTAGAGGTGACTCCGGTCAGCACTGGTTTGAGCTGCTTCCATTAAGATGCAGGACCAGGCTAATGTGGGCCAAGTCTTTTTAGGGCCACTTGCTATTGCTGAGGATCGTGTATTTCTCCAGCACTGGTGATAGATGCATTCAAGTTGTGTTTAGTTTCTGATCTGATTGATTTCCTGGTGGTTTCTAGGGTGTTTTAGTTCTGAGATGGCTATTGCCATCATTCTGGTTTTGTCCTAGGCACCTTTTTTGTTTTAACAGTTGCAGGATTTTTGTTCTTCCCCAGGTGGGGTTTTGTCAGATAACCATATTGCAGGTATCCCTCTAGTCACTGAGGGAACCTTTTTAAACAGAATATGTTTATTCTTAATCTGCAATGCTTGATCCTCAAGTACCGGTCTCTGTAATTTTGTGGTTGATTTTGTAGCTCTTGTTAATCGTTTACCATGTCCTAGGACATGTTGTTATTGTGCCTTTTATCTACCCTTTTCAGGAGATATACATTTATCAGCTCCCCTGTTGGATGGATGTGATGCTGGCCTTTTCTCAGGGCCTCCTTAGCATCAGTTTGGTTTTTGCATTATATTGGTTATTCCCACCCCTTGTTTTCGGTGCATGGCTTGGTAGATCCCATGTGTACTGACATGGAGGGACGTAGAAGAAATAGAGAATTTTACTTACCTACTTGACGTAAATTCCTTTTCTTCTAGTCCCGACATGTCAGTACAGGGTTTCCCATCCCAATTATTTATTTTGGTTACTGTACTGCTATGGCAAAAGTATAACTGTGGTGAGGAGGAGGTCATGTGGTCTTATAGGTCATGATTCATTTTGATTGGCTATGTTATAGGTCCTACCTCCAGGTCTGGGAGGGGCAATGCCCCATGTGTACTGACATGTCGGGACTAGAAGAAAAGGAATTTACGTCAAGTAGGTAAGTAAAATTCTCTATTTCACAGGCAACAGCACCTGCATGGAAACCAATGGAGATGTTTTCAGAAGTCAAACAAACACTATACAGTGAGTATATAATATATATATATATATATATCTATATATATATATATCTATATATATATATATATATATATATATATATATATATATATAGTCAGTGGAGAAGCCGGCACTCTCGTCACTATGTATAAACGTGCCTGGGTGCAGTGTCCAAATTTAGTACATCTAACACACAAAAGGTCCGCACTCTCAGGACTTACTTGTAAATAAAAAATGTTTTATTAAAAGACTTTTAATAAAACATTTTTTATTTACAAGTAAGTCCTGAGAGTGCGGACCTTTTGTGTGTTTTATATATATATATATATATATATATATATATATATATATATATATATATATATATATATATATATATATTGAAAGAAGATCAGCACTCACTGTAGTTTTGGTGAATTCGTGTTGATTTATTTGTCAAAAATCACATCTTATCCGACGTTTCGGTCCCGCATGGGGACCTTTCTCAAGGTCCCCATGCGGGACCGAAACGTCGGATAAGATGTGATTTTTGACAAATAAATCAACACGAATTCACCAAAACTACAGTGAGTGCTGATCTTCTTTCAATATATATGAACCACATTTGGATCAAGCACCACTGGCTTTGCTTTTTGGTTTGTGTGCGGGCACTGTGGGACTTCATATATATATATATATATATATATATATATATATATATATATATATATATATATATATATATATATATATATATATATATAAATAAAACACTATCCTATAACAAGTCATTAGGAAAACATGGAGGAAAGGAAATGCTCAATATGAATATTATATTTTACTAGGCACAATATGATGAGCGCAGCGGTGTCAACTTGAATTGTGAGCGTTGCCCCCTGTGACATCACTACACATGAAAGCAATGCACGGTGATGTCACTGAATGCTCATTGCACAGTGTGTGTTCAAAAAGGGATTCTGTCACTAAAAAACTTTTTTTTTTTTTCAAAACCCATCAGTTAATAGTGGTGCTCCAGCCAAATTCTGCACTGAAATCCATTTCTCAAAATAGCAAACAGATTTTTTTATATTCAATTTTGAAATCTGGCATGGGACTAGGCATGTTGTTAGTTTCCCCGGTGCCCTCAGCCATATGGCTTGTGCTTTGAAAGCAGTTCCGCCCCAATATCACAGCATACAAAATACATTTGTTGGTTCAGGAATAAAATTTTATATGGTAAAGTGAATTATATCTAGTGTAACATGAGAGACATGCATATGAATATGTATATATATATATATATATATATATATATATATATATATATATATATATATATACACATACATACACACACACATACTGTATATAAGAAACAGTGCCTATATTTACTATACAGTGTTGTTATTGGTGGCCATTATATGTCAGAGAGTTAAGGGTGCCATACTGCCAACATATATCCTCATCTCCTGCTTTTACACTATTTTATTTATAGTTAACTTGCTTGATATGAGTGCATGTGTAACTGGGTACAGTATTTTTGTGTGTGTGACCAGCAGTTGGGTTGACCTAACTCATGTTGGCCTGCCAGATAATCAGAGGGTCTTGTAGTGGGTTCCAGCCCAAGAGAATTCCCATCAGTCCATCCTCTGTGCACCATTGTGGGTCTGTGCACCATTTAGCACTTTCTCTATATAATTTCTTGGGGCCCAGGGTGTCAATATTCTTTGGTAGGCCCTAGTAGACCCAGCCCACCTATACTTTTAGTTCATTTGGCATCAGAAAGAGCCCCCCACCGTCACTGCTCCAGGCTTTCCCAAAATGCCAGCCTCACAGTTTGAAAACCACTACACCAGGATCCCCAAGATGCACCAGTTTGGGAACTATTGTTATGGTGGTGAAACTCTTGGATACTTACAGTTGTGTTCAGAATAATAGCAGTCCTACATCACTAACCTGATCAATCACTGTTTTTGGTAGAAATTCTATTTCTACGTGGCAAATAATTTACTATTAGGTGTAGTAGTAGTCAGGGGCGTAATACAGAGGAAGCAGACCCTGCGACTGCAGGGGGGCCTAGGAGGTATAGGAGCCCCATGAGGCCCTAATTCATATAGAAATGAAATAAATATTGTTAAAGCAGGTCAACCTCTAGAGATTTTAGGGGCCTGAAAAATAATTTGCTTTGGGGCCCTTTAATATCTAGTTACACCACTGAGTAGAGTAATAGAAAACCAACAGACCTAACAGTCATGACATGCAGGTGATTCTTTGTCATTGAATTACTAATTGAGGCTTGTTCCAAATAACAGCAGTGTTTAATATAATAATAGCTTGTTCCAAATAATAATAATAAGACTCAGCCAATGATCAGCTCCAGGAAGATCAAATAAGTCTAAAGTTACCTGTGAGTCCGCTATAGCTGACCTGCTCAAACCACACAGACTGTATATTCATCAGAGTGAAAATGTGCCTGAGCCCCCAGTCCTTACAGAGAGTGGTACAGGTTATTGCCCCCCACACTATGCTTATGGATTCCATTATACACACTGTGAAGATGAAAGGCTGCCGCATAATTCATTGGTTCTGGGTGATATGTGTGTAAATAAATTTGCCCCGAGCCAAAAGAAGATTGAATGTGATCCAAACCAGATTCACAGACCTGGAGGCAGAATTCCTTGGCGTACACAGGGGCCCTGGGGCCAAAGCTGAATTTCTGTACTGGTGTCAGTGCAATTTCACTTGACAGATGTGATTGGTTTGGGAGGATGTCTCTCCATTAGTGACAGCATCACGTTATTTAATTAGCTTGAAATGCGCCGTTTCCCTGAGAACATGCGTTTTGCAGGACCCTGGAATTTCAAGCCTTACATTTGATATCTGGAGCAGCGTTGCTGAAGATAACTTGGCCCCCTGGGGAATGGGACCAGCCCAAGCAGCAAGTTACACAATACAGTTGATTACAACTTCATAGTATTAGTAAATGCGGTCTATTCCAGTTTGGTTTTTTTGTTGACAGGGTCGTTTTTGTAGAAGGGTTGTCAATTTTCATTCTAACCTTGTCCCCCACATCTGAATGTTACATACACCTTTAGCCTGATTTGTTACTACACCCAAGTGCAAGATTTTCTCCATATATCCACTTTCAACCGACCCTTCTCCAAATGCTCTGCCATTGGGTTCATATCTTTTAGTAAGATTGCTTAGTGTTATCTGCAATTATAAACACTCAAAGTGGCCAACCAGCACGGTACTCTGACCAATTGGCCCATGCAAGGAGACACACAAGTATGGCCACCTTTGTGCTGTCCTGTTTATTCCAGCCAACTGCCCAAATGTTTGGAACACCAGGAAGTGGAGAAGTTGCTGACCAATTGATATCTTACAGTGGCCATACACGGGCAGATTAAAGCTGCCAATATCGGTCCTTTACACTGATTCAGCAGTTTATCTTCCCGTGTGTGGAGGCTCCCGACAGTTCCTCCCAATCAATATCAAGCCAAAAATCGGGCAAATATCAATCGGTCAAGTTTGATTTTTTCTGTGATCCAGGAGTGCATCGGCTAGTTGATTTGGTCCTGCAACCCGTCGGCAAACATTTTCAGCATTGTAATCCGATCGTTTGGCTCCAGGGCCGAACGTTCAGATTCATGTGATATCGCCCAGCCGTTAGTGGGCATATCGGGTTAAGATCCGCCATTTTGGCGGCCTTGCCAAACGAGCGGATCTAATAGTGTATGGCCACCTTTAAACAGGGACAGATAATCCTCCATCCACCAGGATCCCACGATTATCTGACTTAATGGTCTTCCAACTTGCCATACACAGCCAAATGGCTGAAATCAGCCCAACTGCCTAAAAGACTCGGCATACAAGACCAGCTTTAGAACGTCTTCATTACCATCTACAATGAGAGATCTAAAGCTCCCCATAGACCTGCAGATTTATATAAGATTTTTTTGTAATCATATGACCAAAGATATTGGTGCAAGAATTAGGGATGCACCGAATCCACTATTTTGGATTCGGCCGAACCACCAAATCCTTCGAGAAAGATTCGGCCGAATACCGAACCGAATCCTAATTTGCATATGCTAATTAGGGGTGGGAAGGGGTAAACATTTTTTCTGCCTTGTTTTGTGACAAAAAGTCACGCGATTTCCGTCCCTGCCCCTAATTTACATATGCAAATTAGGATTTGGTTCAGCAGGGCAGAAGGATTCGGCCGAATCCTGCTGAAAAAGGCCGAATCCCGGATTCGGTGCATCCCTAGCAAGAATCGTTTACAGCTACGATTTGTCCATCAGCCATTCAAGTGAAATCGTCCAGTAACAGCCCAAAACCCGGAAGAGGATGTGACGTTGATGCTTTCGTTTCAACTGCTTTTCAACTAACATGCACTCCCCACACATGCGCAGTTTACAAATTGTAAACAAACACAATCTGTCTGTTGTTTAGAGATGAAAATTTTCTACCCTTTATAATCAATTTACCAACCGATGTCGGGAGAAAAATCAGTAATTGTATGTTCGTTCATTGCACACCGACCTCCAAATAATTTGTCTAATTAGTTGGATTGCACTGAAATCGGTCGTTCATCAAAGAAAAAATCTTTGCATCTATGGGGAGCTTAATCCCAATCCCTGGGTCAATTTAAATATTTTATTCACAGTAAATCAGCTCTATGTAACTCAGTGTCATCTTTTCCTTCTATCTCTTCTCTAGGCCGGGGATCCCCAACCTTTTTTTTTACTTGTGACCCACATTCAAATGTAAAAAAAGTTGGAGAGCAACATGCAGTAAGCATGTATAGAATTCCTGGGTTCCAAATAAGGGCTGTGATTGGCTATTGGCACCCCTCTATGTGGACTGGCAGCCTACAGGAGACTCTGTTTGGCAGTAAACATGGTTTTTATACAACCAAATCTGTCTCCAAGCCTGGAATTCAAAATAAGCTCCTGCTTTGAGGCCACTGGGAGTAACATCCAAGGGGTTGGTGAGCAACTTGTTACTCATGCGCCACTGTTTGGGGATCACTTCTCCAGACCATCATTTCCCCCCAAACCTTCTCTTCTTCCATGGGCCACAGTTCAGTTTATATCTTTTCTCCCTCACATGCTCAGCTTAGCTTCTAACAACATCCCTGAGCACACTGGGCATGTGCAGTGCCACTGACACTCTGACAATGCTCTTACAAGATCAGAGGACAGGGAGCTGCTTTGAACAACTTTGAAGAAGACACAGATTATTATTTTTATAGGGCTGCTGAACCTCTGGGTCAGTACAGTAAGTTTAGTACGGCTTTTTTTTAAAGGAAAAAAACCCTAACTAAAGAAGAAGCTAGAAATGTTGTGGGTTTTTGGGTTTCAGAACCAGCCCAAGGCAACCACAGCCCTTTAGCAGTAAAGATCTGTATCTCCAAAGATGCCCCAGTAGCTCCCATTCTTCTTTTCTGCTGATTCATTGCTAATGCTCTGTGCTGCTGTCACTTACTGAGCTTAGGGACCCACTCACAATTTACAGTACAAATAGAATAGAAATGTCACAATATAAGGCTGATTAGTAATTAATACAGATAATTACTACGTCAGCTGAGAAACCAGTGCAATTACCACCAGAATGTAACAATCGCCCTGTAGCATCGGCTACAGAACCCACTGAGCATGTGAGTGTCACAGACACTTTCCAAGATGGTGACCCCCTGTGACAAGTTTGAAGTCCTGGATCATTGCTGCTATTGACAAGCTGAAACTTTAGGCTGGTGCAATAAGTTCAGTATATTAAATATGCCATTTGTAACCACATTCATTTTTAGGGTTTAGTCCTCTTTTAAACCCTATTCTTTTTAAGCCTCAAGTTCTCCTTTTTAATCCTTCCTCTAATCTCTAACCAGCACAGTCAGTCCTTAAGCAGCACCATCAGCTTTGTTGCTCTGATCGCTCCTGTCCTTCCATCCCCAGGATAGATATAAATCTGACTGACAATGACTAGGCTATAATCTGAATCCAGCCACAGTGACTGATCATTTTTCTGTCTGTTGTAGTTCCATAACAACAGGAATAATTGCCTAACCGTGGCCAATATACTGTACATCTTGCCTGTAATTTCTATATAAAGTGCCAACGAGGGCTCCACTGCACAACATACTGATATTTCTTCAAAGAGGCGCACTTTATTCCAAGTGGTTTCTTTTAATGATTAAAAGCAATAAAAATGAATAAATTATCACGGACACGTAAACGTTGTATAAGGACACAGTCTTTGGCTAGCACAACACACTGATAGATGGCAAGATGGAGTGTGTGACATGCCCACCAATTGGAGAATCTCTAAAAAGCCTTTACCTCCCCATCAGCAGTAAAGTCATATCTAGCAGGACACAGACCTAGAAGAAACTTGCAAGTTACCTTTATTAGGAATATGATAAAGATCGGATTCCTGTATCAGCCCACTTACAAAGAAGAGGGCGCTAAAAACCCAATATTCAGAACTTAAGCTAAACTTGGTATAATAAAACAGGAGCCATCTTGAATGTCTTCAAGGTCACTTCTTTGCTCTGACGTCATTATGGTCGTATCACCAGCATTTGTTTTACTTTATTCAGAAGGTAGTGACAATTCTTCCGTTCTCTGTATCGGTTCTATAATGCTTCATTTGTTCTAAGCATTGGTGCCCATTGAGATATTAAAATCTATATACTAAGAGTGTAATAAGGAAGCTCTATCCACCCGAGAACGGTTTGTGCAATAACTGCAGCAAAGTTTCTCTTGATTCTGCAGCTCATCAGCTATAAGCGCTCTATGTATAAGTGGGACAGAGACGGGTCTATCTATCTATACAGAGCACCTAGTACCCAAACTGGTATTAATTAAATCGCTAGCTCTTCACGTTTTGCACTGCTCGGATGCGCACAAAAAGGGCCCGATGTGTCCCTGTGACTTTTCTACAGCCGTGGGTCTCTGAGAAACATCTACAATATTCTAGATTATCTTGTGTTTTGTTTACGGTTTCTGTATAACAGTTTCGTGGTTCTCTCGTTCCAGCTCGGATCTTTGATTCCTCGTTTTTATTTTGGGATTTCTTTAGTCCGAGTCAGAATCCAGGTCTGAGGATTCCTGCCTCTGGAGCATCTTCTGTGCCGCTTCATCTAGAGGCCCCAGTCTACCATCAGAGGTCACCCCCATGGGCTGGATGATTTGTTCCCTGTTTCATTAAGAATCAAGACGGGAATATTATTTACCATTGCGAAATCTGAGTAAATGAAATTTGTCATGGGCAGTCATTCTGAATAGTATGAAATCATTTGCTAAATTTATCAGCATTACCGTAGTAACCTACTAAATTGTTTTAGTGTCTGTCCCAATTATTTTGTGGATGGAGGGCTTGTAGCATAATTTATAGCTAGTGGAGTTCTAGGGCCTTTTAAGTGTCAACCCAGCTAGTGGGGTTCAGAACACAGTTATTCTCAGTGCTGACGGAGAGTTTCGGAGCACTGTAATGGTCTGATTTATCAAAGGTCGAATTTCAAATTTATGTGAATTTTATTTTACTCTAATAAATTTGAATAAACTTGCAACCTGAATGGGAGTTTATTTAAGAAAAAATTAGAATGTCTAATATTCGATCGAATGGTGCCGACCTGAAAATTCGAATATGAATTGTACGAATCGAGTTTTCCTCCCAAAAAAAAACATGAATATCAGGAATTACAATTGTTCAATGGCCCTCTGCCATTGACTTGTAAATGAATTTGGCAGTTTTTAGGTGGCGTATGTTCTAATTAGAACTGTTTCCATGGTCGAGGTGTGATAAACCTCACATTCGAGTTTACATTCAAATGTCGAATGTGTGAATTTTGACACCAAAAATAACAATTATACAATTCAAATTTACTATTCGACCCTTAATAAATCTGCCCCTTAGTGTCTGGTTACTAGGGTATTTGGATACTAGCAACCAGGTTGCTGCTAAAATTCCAGACTGGAGAGCTGCTATACAAAAAAACAAAAAATCGATTCGAAAAAAATAAAAAAAAATAAAAAAGGAAAACCAACTGTATCAGAATATAACTCTTTATAATACACAAGAGCCACGAATGTCTATGATATCCTTATAAACGGTGACTAGTGATGTCATCAGTTATAAACGGTGAGTAGTGATGTCATTTTTGTCACGACTCCCTAAAACTTGTGTATTATAAAAAATAAAGTACCCCTTGTTGGAAAATATGAGGATATTAGAAGTAACCTTGGAGTTCCATGACCTGTATAAAAGCACTCGGCCTTCGGCCTCGTATTTATATAGTGAATAAAGTACCCCCCCCCCTTTTAAATTATAAGGATATTATAAGTTACCGATGAGTTTCATGGAACTCCGAGGTAGCTTCCAATATCCTCACATTTTGCAACTGGGGGTACTTTATTTATTATAATACACAAATTTCAGTGAGTCATGTGACAGAAATGAAATCAGAACTCACCGTTTATAACTGATGACATCAGAACTGACTGTTTATAAGGATATCATTTACAAGATATTCATGGCTTTTGTGTATTATATGGTCATGGAATTCCTCGGTTACTTATAATATCCTTATATTTTACAAGAAGGGGTACTTTATTCACTACATATTAAACAAAGGGATTGTTCACCTTTAAATTAACGGGCCCCAATTCTTATTAAAGTTAAAAAGACAAATAAGACTGATACAGACACTGAGATTAAGGGTGGTTTTGATTTAAAGGGAAGTGATGTAGGAAAAGCAGGAAAATGCTGCATCAGTGAAAGAGCAACTATTCCCTTTTGCATGATAATAAATGCAGCTTAGTAACGGAAATATGTCTGTGCCAGTTTTACGGTACAGCCTGTACTGTCCGAGAACATAAAAGGCTGGCTGTGCTAGTGCTGTGCTAATGCTGTGCTAATGATGTGCCTGAGGAATTTCCCATGGGTGGGAATATTGCAGTATACCTGGATAGCTTGTCAAACATATTAACTAGCTTCATGGCCTCATATTCTTTCTGTTCCTCTGTCATTCCATCCATAGGGTTGGGCTGCTTCTCTTCTACACGTCCTGTGACAGGGTTGATGCTGCAGGAAATAAGGAGAAATAATACAAAAATGAAAAATACACAAACATGCCTGGGATTTGGCTTTGAAAACCATTTCCATATCTTTTATTTTGTTTATATTTATTAACCTTCTCTTATCTCCTCCATATAGCTTTCCTGTTATTGGCAAATGTTTTGGTAACTCAGGTTTCTTTAAATTATGGCTGTGAATAACATACTTTTAAAAATATTAACCTTGTTGTAACCACTATCCACCAAACTGGGTAGGCTCACTTGATTTATAGTTAGTGTGGTCTGTTTAAGGGACCGGCAATTGCACTCTGATTATTTCAGAAAAACTTTCCCAGTTCTGAAAAGTAAAGTAAAGTATACCTGCATGATTTGCTAGACTGGGTGTACAGAACTTAGAGGACTATGGTCCATGCTATTATAAAGAGGGATTAACTAGGGAAGCATTCCTTTCATAAAGCCTTGTACACGTATAGAACAGGTTATCCAGAATGCTCGGGACATGGGTGTTTTCCAGGTAATGGATCTTTCCGTAATTTGGATCTTTATACTTTAAAGGAGAAGGAAAGGCTTGCAGCACTTGGGGTTTCCAAATGTTAGGCACCCCCAAGTGATTGTAGTTACTTACCTGAAACCTTGGGCTGGTGCTCCTATCAGCAGAAAACTGCACCGGCACGGGGTTATTCCAGCGAGCACCACGGAGCGATCCTCTTCCGTCTTCCTCTTTCTTCAAATTTCCCGGGGCAGACGCATGCATAGTTGAACGAAATAGCAGACTTTTTAGTTAAAGTTCGGCTTTTCCTTCTACTCCACATGCGCAGCCGTGCGAAGAAGGAGGAAGACGGAAGAAGATCACTCCGTGGTGCTCGCTGGAATAACCCCGTGCCGGTGCAGTTTTCTGCTAATAGGAGCACCAACCTGGGGTTTATGGCATTTCCAGAATTCTGAGCTTTCTGGAAAACGGATTTCCAGATAACGCCGCCAGGTTCTATTTTGGTGTGGAGCGTCCATATGGCTCTTTCACTATTGGGCCCAGTGCAGGTATTGCATGGTGCAGTTTAGGTAATAGTTACAGAATTGTGTAGAAGTTCAGATGAAGCAGAACTTATTTATGGTTGTGGCACACACATATACACACACACACACACACACACACATATATACACACACACACACACACATCTACACACACACACACACATATACACACACTCACACACTAACCTGTTTGCAATCCCTATATTGTGCTAGTAACCAACTCACTTGGCTTTGGCTTCTCTGTATTCTTCTGTATCTGTGTCGTCATCTTCTGAATAACACCCCTCTCCACGGCCACCCGCTAGAAGTCCTCGGGCAGCCAAAAGCCCAGCTGCATTGCCGTAGCCCGTGTACTTCACAAACCGGGACACTGTGTGCCAGGAGAAGAAAACGTACTTTAGTTTAGATACTACATTTTTTTATTAAAGTATATTGGAGATAGGTTTCGTTTTCATTAAAGAAAGTAAAAATGGGATTTTATATTTTTGCCTTTACATGTCCTTTAATTACTAATCAGCCTTATATTGTGACATTTCTATTCTATGTGTACTGTATATTGTGAGTGGGTCCCTAAGCTCAGTAAGTGACAGCAGCACAGAGCATGTGCAGTGAATCAGCAGAAAAGAAGATGGGGAGCTACTGGGGCATCTTTGGAGACACAGATCTTTACTGCTAAAGGGCTGTGGTTGCCTTGGGCTGGTACAGGAGCACAAAACATAATGTACAAAGTCTAATGCTTTAGTTAAGCTCCTTTACTGATCGGCAGCGGCAGCCATAAAGGCATGCTGGAAGAGAAAAGAAGCAGCTACAGAGGCAAAGGCCCCCCTGGAAGACTCGTGTGCCTCTCTTCTTTATATGTTGTTTAATCAGCCTATAGATAACTGTTCTGTTCTTTTATACTGTATGTGCACATGTGGGCGCAGCTTTGCTATATTGAATGATGCTGATGTACAGCAAGTGAAGTGTCGGTGCAGAGTAAACATCCCTATTATGGAACAATCTTATCTTGACTGTGACACAATGGAGTCTTTTGTGGGGCATACAGCTGCCAATATGAGTGGCGGCTGTGTTTGTGATAAGAAGGGGTTGGATGGTGTTTAGCAAGTGAGGGAATACAGGGTTATGGGAGATAGCTCATAGTACAAGTTGATCCAGGGACTAGTCAGATTGCCATTTTGGAGTCAGGAAGGATCAACTGGCAGTTAGGCAAGTTATATATAGACTTAAAGGTTGAACTTGAGGGATGTGTGTCTTTTTTTCAATGCTTTGTTACTATGTTGGGAATGGACAGCGTGTTGTTAGATCACCCAACAGCATCAAAAAGGCTCACTGCAATAGGCCACATTGCAAACCTGTTGCAGCTTCCCAACTGGTCATCAATGCAGATGGAGAGCATAACTATTGTTCACATCATTGCTGCCTGGCGATTGCATTCAAGGAACAAGAGCAAGGAATACATTTGCTTCAGATGTGAATGGCAGGTTGAACCAGGAAACAGAATGACCAGTTATGTAGGTGCAAACCCAAATTGAAAGTTCTTAAATTATATTATCAGTACAGGGGACCTGGAGCACCCCGTTTGGGGGGTGGAAGGAGGTTGGAGTCCTTGCTGGAGTTGGGGAGGAAAGGGGCCAGTGTGCAAGATTCCAGATTAAAGTTTACCTCTCATTTTTCTCTAAAATAAAATAGAAATACTTGAGATGAGAAGAAGACAATATGGAAAGCACTGCTCTGGCAGTATTTAGGCACCAGCGTCTAGTTTTCTGCTCACCATTCTCCTTGCAGAGGACGAAGAGAAACTCCGCAGCACAGTGTTTTACATCAGTGTCCACGTGAGTCATCAGACGTACCAGCTTGTTGCGCAGGGTATTCCCCACTTCCGGGCGGTTCTTTACATCCCGAAGAGGGGGAAGAACCTGTAAAAGCCATGAAGATTTTCATGAAAAAGAGGGAAAAAAACAATTTACCCTATGTGAATTTAGCACCACTCCTTTTTGGCTCCATGATTCTGGACTTTCCCTGACACACATCTACTGTATACATATATGAGCAATGAATAAACTCACCTTAGCACGAAGAAACTTCCTTGTCTCACGATGGACACGAGAACTTTCAGTGAGGAGGTTAAGAACTGGCGTCAGCATTTCCCGCAGCTTGTGACCCTGCAAAATAAACATTTTTCAGTGGGTAAATTTATTGGGAGCAACGTTATTACTAACATGACACCCTTTAGAGGGGTGGTTCTCCTTTAAATTAAATTTTAGTATTTTTTAAAATTGCCAATTCTAAGCAACTGTTCAATTGGTCTTTATTATTTATTTTTTTTATACATTTTGAATTACTTGTTCTCCTCTTTCCAGCTTTCAAATGGGGCTCACTGACCCCCCATCTAAAAAAACAAATGCACTGCAAGGCTACACATCTAGGGGCCCATTTACTTAGCTTGAGTAAAGGAATAGAGGAAAAAAACTTCGACCATCGAATGGGCTACTTCGACCTTTGATTCGAACTAAAAATCGGTCGACTATTCGACCATTCGATAGTCGAAGTACTGTCTCTTTAAGAAAAAACTTGGACCCCCTAGTTCGCCACCTAAAAGCTACCGAAGTCAATGTTAGTCTATGGGGAAGGTCCCCATAGGCTTTAGTAGCTTTTTTTGGTCGAAGAAAAATCGTTCGATCGATGGATTAAAATCCTTCGAATCGAACGATTCTAAGGATTTAATCGATCGAACGAATAGCGCTTCGACAGTCGAATATAGAGGGTTAATTAACCCTCGATATTCAACCTTTAGTAAATTTGCCCCTTATTGTTATTGCTACTTTTTAGTACTCATCTTTCTATTCAGGCCTCTCCTATTCATATTCCAGTCTCTTATTCAAATTAGTGCATGGTTGCTAGGGTAATTTGGACCCTAGCAACCAGATTGCTGAAACTGCAAACTGGAGAACTGCTGTATAAAAAACTCAACAACTCAAAAACCACAAATAATAAAAACCAATTGCATATCTCAGAATATCACTCTCTACATCATATTAAAAATTTATTTAAAGGTGAACAACCCCTTGAAAAGCCAACCACCTATAAAATGCACACACTACATGGCAGATAAGTCATTGGTCACTGTTTGCAGTGCATGGCTGCATATAACCCAGAGCATTCTGCATGTATATGAGCTGATCCGTCATCAGCCCTCGGGATTCTGCTGTTACTACATCTAATCTATAGGACGAGTTTTGTCCTGTTTGGTTAGTAACAGATGAAACATTTAATTTACATAGATATAATGTTATATTCATTTGACAAATTAAAATGAATGTTCTGCTCAGTCAGATGTTTTGCAATCTATTTGGAGCCCAGAGCACTATAATCATGTGTAAGAGGACCGTTGGGCACAGAGAAAAAGCCAGGCAAGATCTAAAGGTATGAACTTGGAGTTCACCATCCTAGGACTGCCCTACCCCAGAAATGTAAAAAAAAAAAAATTTTTTAGCTCAACACTTTGGTGGGATCATATTCCCCTATAAATAGGCTATATGGTTTATTTGGTTTGTCTTTGTTGCCAAGTGCTGTGTTCTAAAAGGGAGACGCCATTCCACCCCAGGTATGAGCAGTTTTAGGGATTCTGTCATGATTTTTATGATGTTGTTTTATTTCTAAATTACACTGTTTACGCTGCAAATAATTTACTCTACAATATAAAATTTCATTCCTGAACCAGCAAGTGTATTTTTTTAGTTGTAATATTGGTGTGTAGGTGCATCTCTGGTCATTTTGCCTGGTCATGTGCTTTCAGAAAGAGCCAGCACTTTAGGATGGAACTGCTTTCTGGCAGGCTGTTGTTTCTCCTACTCTATGTAACTGAATGTGTCGCAGTGGGACCTGGATTTTACTATTGAGTGCTGTTCTTAGATCTACCAGTCAGCTGTTATCTTGTGTTAGGGAGCTGTTATCTGGTTACCTTCCCACTGTTCTGTTGTTAGGCTGCTGGGGGGGGGAGACGGTGACATCACTCCAACTTGCAGTACAGCAGTAAAGAGTGACTGAAATTGATCAGAACACAAGTCACATAACTGGAGGCAGCTGGGAAACTGAGAATATGTCTAGCCCCATCTCAGATTTCAAAATTAAATATAAATAAAAATCTGTTTGCTCTTTTGAGAAATAGATTCAGTGTAGAATTCTATTGGAGCAGCACTATTAACTAATGCATTTGGGGAAAAAAAACCATTTTTTCCCATGACAGTTACCCTTTAGGGTCAGGGGGGATGGCAGTCAGATCGCCCCAAGTTTTCTTGTGAGGTGAGATTAGTCGCCTGAAAATGAGGCGATTTGTTGCCGGGTGACTAAATCTCCCCAAATCTTAGCGTGTGTCTCTGCCCTTAATGACAAAAGGAACTGAGAGGGAGAGCTAAAAGCAGACCAGACCTTACTGCAAATATGTGTTTATTACCACAGCATGTTTCAGCACCCCCCTTTATCAAGAGTATCTAGCACTGACCCTGTCCAACCTCCTGTCTAGGAACTGAAGAAGGACCTCCACCGTATCCATGTTCATGCCCATGTACTCCACCGAGCCTTGCTCTACTTTGGGCGTCAGCAGCACATCCAGACACATGAGTGGCAGGTTCACCAGCAGATTCACAGTGTGCCTATGAGATACAGGAAAAATATTCCAATCACTTAAAACACACTCTAGGGAAAATAGGTTTCTCATATAGACATATAAATGTTACCTCAAAACGATTCAACAGCTTAATATAGACCCCCCAGGGTACACGTTAAAGCAGGGTTTCTGGGGTTCAACATGTATTCTACATCCTCTTAAAGGAGTTAATTTAACTTGTAGTATGTTATAGAATGCCTAATTCTAAACAACATTTCAATTGCTCTTCCTTATATTTTTTTTACAGTTTTTGAATTATTTTCCTTCTTCTTCTGACTCTTTCCAGCTTTCAAATGGGGGTCACTGACCCCATCTAAAAAACAAATGCTCTGTAAGGCTACACATGTATTGTTATTGCTACTTTTTATTACTCCTCTTTCTATTCAGGCCTCTCTATTCATATTCCAGTCTCTTGTTCAAATTAGTGCATGGTTGCTAGGGTCATTTGGACCCTAGCAACCAGATTGCTAAACTTGCAAACTGCAGAGCTGCTGAACAAAAAGCTTCATATCTCAGAAACCACAAATAATAAAAAATGAAAACTAATTGTAAATTGTCTCAGACTCTCTACATCACACTAAAAGATAATTTAAAGGTGAACAACCCTTTTAACTCATAACAGTATACATAAGGTGTATCGTTCAGCCACTGCCTAGTAAGGTGAACATGAAAGTATTCTTTCCAAATCTTATATAACAGAGGATTGATACCCCCCACCAAAAAGAACTGTTTTGTATAAAGAAAAAAAAAATATAATTGTAAACAACTCTCCAATACACATTCATGTATTCCCTGCACTGTTGGTTCTGACTACCTGTATCATTACAACAATGTGGCAGCCATCAACTCTCCTCCAGGCAAGATTTCAGTACCCACAATGCCTTGTACATACACACTTGTAAAGAAGGAGAATAACAGAACTAAATTAAAGGGATACTGTCATGGGAAAAAATGTTTTTTAATAGTGCTGCTCCAGCAGAATTCTGCACTGAAAGCCGAGATTTCACTGCAGATTTTTTTATATTTAATTTTGAAATCTGACATGTTATGAGTTAGACATATTGCCAATTTCCCAGCTGCCCCCAGTCATGTGCTCTGATGTTTAAACCTGGTTTCCAGGAGAACAAATAGATATACTGCTTGAATCTTACTCTTACTGGATTCCAAGCTCTCAGACTCGGAGAGATTGCAAAACTGTCTTAAAGTCTAAGTCCTAGCTGCAGTGATTGTGTAGTGGTCAGTTATTTATTAGATCACTTGCTCCTTTATTTTAATGCTGAAAACAACAAAATCATGCTGTCTGGCAGAGAGGAAATCCTAATCGCTGGAATCTATGAGATAATGACACATGCTCACTCAACCCAACAGTTTTCTACGATTAATTGCTCCTGTTAGATTCTGCATCATTGGAATACATTTATAAATAAAAAAGGTTTATAAAGCGTACTCTACAATCCGGTGTATTTTTGATAGCAATGACTGCCCTTTTTTAAAGCACATGTTTTGTGCAGATCACCAGAATCAAATATGCCGCAAGAATTAACCTTCTGCATCAAAACAAGACAGCAGAAGATTATAAAAGAATTGGTCTGGTTTTGGAAGGTTTCTTAGAAAGATCCCGTTTTAACTTACCCATGAAACTCTTCTGTTCTGTCTTCCCCATCGCTCTGTCTCAGTAAGCAGTGCCTAAGAATAGCTGCTAGGTGGCGATAAAGAGCTGCATCTTCCTGTAAAGAACAGATGAGATCCAGAGTGTAGGTAAAGGGAGCAACAGGTCTGGCCATTTTTAGGGTCAGGGCACACAGGCAGATTTGGGGAGATTAGTCGCCCGGCGGCAAATCTCCTCTTCTTCGGGGCGACTAATCTCCCCAAACTGCCTCCCCTGCCGGTTAAAATGTAAATAGCAAGCGGGATGCCACTCAGAGCGATTCATTTTCCCAAGTCGCTCGATGTTGCCTCACGAGGAAACCCGGCGAATCTGCCTGTGTGCCCTGACCCTTAGAAAGTATTTAAGACCCTATACATCAAGCAGGCCACGGGCCAAACATTATTTGAGGACCTTGTTGTTTATATAAAATAGGGCTGTCCAACCTATAGCCTTTCAGGGGTTGTTAAACTGCAAATCCCAGTTTCCCAACAAGAGCTGTAGTTTAAAAAAATCTGAATGATTGTCCATCGTTTCTACATATTGAGTTATTCAGGGAATATTGTACCACCTGTTGTTAAAAATAAGGATACAAGAAGTCACTGAGGGGTTCCATGACATATAAATTCATAAGTGGCTTTATACTAGGGATGCAACGAATCCACTATTTTGGATTCAGCCAAACCGCTGAATCCTTCGGCCGAATACTGAACCGAATCCTAATTTACATATGCAAATTAGGGGTGGGAAGGAGAACACAGTTTTGACTTCCTTGTTTTGTGACAAAAAGTCACACAATTTTCCTCCCAGCCCCTAATTTGCATATGCAAATTGGGATTCGGATCGGCCGGGCAGAAGGATTTGGCCGAATTGTGCTGAAAAAGGCAGAATCCCGAACCGAATCCTAGTGCATCCCTACTTTATACTGGTCATTAGACTGCATGGCGGATCTAATCACATCCTCATAATTAACTGCATGGTGTGTTATTTTTAATTATACACACTCTGTGATAATTGATGTCACACAAATGACATCACTAGGACGCAATTAGAACTGGTGGCATCATTACACTGCTGGCGGGCAGGAAATACTTTAACCTTTTTTTGTTTTACCCGTGAGCCCTATTCAAATGTAAAAGGGGTTAGGGAGCAACACAAGCATGAAAAAAGTCCCTATGAGTATGAAATGAGTGCTGTGATTTTCCCCTATACGAACTGGCAGTCTACAGGAGGCTCTATTTGGCAGTACACCTAGGGGGTTATTTATCAAAATCCGAAAATAGAGTATTTTCTGAATACTACTCTGACTAAATCAATATGGGTTTTTTCCCCCTTATTTGTCAATGCATTGTTCCAAAAATTTCCTGTGTGGAGAAAAAAAATTGTACGAATTTTTTGGATTTTCCACGCGATTTTTTTAAAATTTTGCATGGAAACCATATAATCTACACATTATTGCACTAAACCCAGCACAGATCAGGATATCTTAAAAATGTAAATGGGACATCTGCCATTGACTTCTACATGAACTCGGCAGGTCTGAGTTGGAGTACTTTTTTTAATTAGACTTTTAACACCTTCAGGGTTTAAAATTCCGAAAAAAAATCAAGTTTTTTTTACCCCCTACTAAAAATTCGGATTTTATAGTAAAAAGCATACGGATTTTAAGTCAGGAATTCAAAAATAAGCACCTGCTTTGAAACCACTGAGAGCAACAAGAAAGGGATTGGTAAGTAACATATTGCTTGTGAGTCACTGGTTGGGGGATCACTGGTTGGGGGATCACTGGTTGGGGGATCACTGGTTGGGGGATCACTGGTTGGGGACCATTGGTTGGAGATCACTGGTTGGGGATCACTGCATTAGAGTTTGTGATGCCTTTGTCAGTGTAAGCAATGGGGAAAAGCCCACTAGACCTGATCTTACTTACTTCATCTACTTCCCTGCGGCTGATATCAAACGTGATATTGAAAAGGGTCTTCAGGATTTCCATCACCCTCTCTGTTTCTTCTTTGCCCAGAGGTGGAGCAAGATGATCTGTTACAACCTCATATATATCAGACCACTTCAGAGCTAGGGTGCTCTCTAAAGCGTCGGTTAGGAGACTGACTCCCCGGAGCTCTTGGGCGAGCTGCCTCCTCATATCCACGCTGAGAGCTGTAAGCAGGAACAGCAGCCGGAGATCAAAGAACTTGCTCTCGTGGGATGAGCGGGTTTCGTTGTACAGCTTGAGCCTGCGAGCGAGACCGCACACCAGTCGCAGGTCCTTAGCCACCTCCTGGGCCTCCACGCTGTTGTATATAATATTGCACAGACCTTTTAAAGCTTCTACAGCACTTTCCCCATCTGGGATGCACGGCATCTCCATCTCCTCAGAGTAGTCCAAACCCGCATACTGGGCCAGGGTTTGTATGGCTGAGCGACCGGTGAATGGGGACAGGGCATATTTATCCCGGGATAGGATGCGGATGGTTTCCAGGCAGGCTATCTGGCAGGAGGGCTGCAAGTCCCGGTTTAGGAAACTAATCACCAACTCTCCAAGTTTCTAAAACAGAGAAGAGAAGCCACATTAAAGGAAAACTTTACCCCCAAAATTAATACTTAAGCACCAGATAGTTGACATCATATTAAGTGGCATATTAAAGAATCTTACCAAACTGGAATATATATTTAAGTAAATATTGCCCTTTTACATCTCTTGCCTTGAACCACCATTTGTGATGGTCTGTGTGCTGCCTCAGAGATCACCTGACCAGAAATACTGCAGCTCTAACTGTAACAGGAAGAAGTGTGCAAGCAAAAAACAGATCTCTCAATTGATGCCATACCTGAAAGAGGAGTTTGTCTTAAAGGAAAACTATACCCCCAAAATGAATACTTGAGCAACACATAGATTATATTATATTAAGTGGCAAATTAAAGAATCTTATCAAACTGGAATATATATTTAAGTAAATATTGCCCTTTAACATCTCTTGCCTTGAACCACCATTTAGTGATGGTCTGTGTGCTGCCTCAGAGATCACCTGACCAGAAATACTTCAACTCTAACTGTAACAGGAAGTGTGGAAGCAAAAGACACAACTCTGTCTGTTAATTGGCTCATGTGACCTAACATGTATGGTTTGTTTGTGTGCACCGTGAATCCTAGGATCCCAGGGGGGGGGCCGTTTTTTTTTTTTTTTTTTTGAAATGACAATTTTCTACTTATCATTACCCAATGGCACATACTACTAAAAAAGTATATTATTATGAAAATGGTATGAGCTGTTTTATGCAATATCTTTTTAAAGAGACCTACATTGTTTGGGGGGTATAGTTTTCCTTTAAATCCATGGTCCACAGTGGAAATAGCTCCAAAATGAAACCTTAGTGATCATTCCCCTTTTATCAAGCAACACAAGTGTGTCTTTACTGTTGCAGGGTAGAGACCACATAAGAGAGGATTAGTCCCCTTCCCTTGGTCCCCATTCTGTAAACAAGATAATCTATGAGCTTCTGTGTTTCTATTGACTGCCAGAGGCAGATGGTGCTTGTAAAGAATTATTGATTTGGAAGAGACTAATGGTGCACAGGCTGTTCTCCCTCTCTCTCGAGTAGAGAAACACAGAGGGCTGTAACCAGGCTCAGCAATTAGGGGATGTATTACATTTATATTTAAAAGACTTCACACGTTGTTCTTCTCTATTGGGCTCAATTATAAAACTGGGCAATATGCAAAAACGGTGCAAAGCAGGGCTGCCAGCGCAAATGAGAATCCTTGGATTGTGTGCCAGATGTTAAAGGAGAACTATCGCAAAAATGAGAATTTAAAATAAGCTTCATCAGAAACTTTAAAAATACAATCAATTAAATATTCTGCATAGTTTCTGAAATAATCAAGTTTATATTCACTATTCCTCTCTCTTCATACAGCAGTTGGGTGTCAGATATTCATTGACAGTTAGATCCAATATATCTTATAGGGGGGCTCCTTTTGCCTGGAAGATGTATTAAAGCTCACTCTATTAAAATCACAGACATCATGTCTCTCTACATGCAGAATTTGTGCTAAAGGCAGTTATTTTGTTTGTACTGGAATCAGTTATTTGATTGAGCTCTAATACATCTGCTAGGAAAGGAAGCCCCCTCCCCTATAAAATATATTGGATCTAACTGTCAATGAATATCTGACACCCAACTGCTGCATGAAGACAGAATGAAGAGAAACAGATGCTGAGAGAGGAATAATGAAGATAAACAAGGTTATTTCAGAAAGGATGCAGAATTGTTAATGGATTGCCCTTAGAAAGTTTCTTCTTTCGGTATGATGAAGCTTATATTAAATTTTAGCTATAGTTCCCCCTTAAATACCAGGTCCCTTGGCCTGACCATGTTCTCAGTACAGGATGCCCAAAATAAAGGACATGTCTCCAGAGGATTGTAACAAGACTGCACTGAATGGCTGAAGGTAAAGCATGGTTTTACCAGCGTTAACTCTGTAATAAGCAATTGTGTCCAATTCTGCATATGGACTGATTTGTATTGTGAGAATAAATTTATTATTGGGTCAAATCCAGAAACCACAAATTCAGGGCAAACACACAAGACAGGTTGGAAAAGGTTGGGCCTGTAATGTCATGCATGACATAAAACAAAATAACTCAGAAACATGATAAAGGGAAGGAACACGCTATATGAATGCACAAAATGGTACAGTGGAGAACTGCACGCCCCAATACTTAGGGCCCCTGCACAGGCACCCCTCCATAACCTTGCGTCCCAAAATGGCAGGGGTCGTAGCTCAGGAATCCCTCCTAAATTTCATACATTCTTCTCCCTTAAAGGAGAACTAAACCCTAAAAATAATTGCGGCTAAAAATGCCATATTTTATATACTGAACTTATTGCACCAGCCTAAAGTTTCAGCTTGTCAATAGCAGCAATGATCCAGGACTTCAAACTTGTCACAGGGGGTCACCATCTTGGAAAGTGTCTGTGACACTCACATGCTCAGTGGGCTCTGAGCAGCTGTTGAGAAGCTAAGCTTAGGGGTTGTCGCAAAATATCACTCAGAAAATGAGGTTGGCCTGGAATATAAGATGATGCTACAGGTCTGATTATTAAATTCTGATGCTTATTGCACTGGTTTCTGTGCTGCCATGTAGTAATTATCTGTATTAATTAATTAATAATCAGCCTTATATTGTGACATTTCTGTACTGTATATTGTGAGTGGGTCCCTAAGCTCAGTAAGTGACCGCAGCACAGAGCATGTGCAGTGAATCAGCAGAAAAGAAGATGGGGAGCTACTGGGGCATCTTTGGAGACACAGATCTTTATTGATAAAGGGCTGTGGTTGCCTGGGGCTGGTACAAAAACCCAAAACATAATATACAACATTCCTAGCCTACTTCTTTAGTTAGGCTTTAGTTCTCCTTTAAGATGGGTGTCGCAGCCTTCCTGCGCATCTTTAACTTCTTCCTTATCTCACCTGCCGCTGTTTGACATCGGGATCCTCCGAGTTATCAGAATCATAGTCTGAGTCGGACTTTGGAACCCAATCCCGGAATTTCGTTTTCTTGAACTGAAAGCATGGTGGGGTAAAAGGGGAATGAAAATGCAAAAAGAAAAAGAAGAAGAAACAACATGGCCGTCATGAACAAATGACTCCAGAGAGTAACATACGAGTGGTGAAGGGGGTAACACTAATTGAGCAAGGTGCAACAACATAAAGGACGATGGGATTATTAGCAGATATGGATCAAACACAAGGGGGCAGCATGAATTCCCAATGTGAAACGCCAGGACCCAAGATACAGACTTTCCAATATATTATAAGCATATACATAATGGATAAGTCCTTGAAACCGAAAATTCTGGCAAATTCCTGAACTAGTTTTCAGGATATTTGCATTTTTTTACACTCCTAATATCATCAACCTAAAACAACAGCACCACCTGCTGGTCATTTTAGATAATCTGATTTACCCTAACAAACTTAAAGCCTTGTCTACAATACACACAAAGAAAACTGATGGAATCCTTGCAGGAGGTCATTTCTGCCAATGATCTACAACCTATAAAGCAACATTTCTGCTAAAACCCATTGGCTAAAGCATTTGATACAGTGCCACACATAAGGTTACTGGTTAAATTAAGGAATGTTGGCCTGGAACATAGTATTTGTACCTGGATAGAGAACTGGCTAAAAGATAGACTACAAAGAGTGGTGGTAAATGGAACATTTTCTAATTGGACCAGTGTTGTTAGTGGAGTACCGCAGGACTCTGTACTAGGTCCCTTGCTTTTCAACTTGTTTATTAATGACCTGGAGGTGGGCATTGAAAGTACTGTTTCTATTTTTGCAGATGATACTAAATTGTGCAGAACTATAGGTTCCATGCAGGATGCTGCCACTTTGCAAAGTGATTTGTCTAAACTGGAAAACTGGGCAGCAAACTGGAAAATGAGGTTCAATGTTGATAAATGCAAGGTTATGCACTTTGGCAAAAATAATATAAATGCAAGTTATACACTAAATGGCAGTGTGTTGGGAGTTTCCTTAAATGAAAAGGATCTAGGGGTCTTTGTAGATAACACGTTGTCTAATTCTGGGCAGTGTCATTCTGTGGCTACTAAAGCAAATAAAGTTCTGTCTTGCATAAAAAAGGGCATTAACTCAAGGGATGAAAACATAATTATGCCTCTTTATAGGTCCCTGGTAAGGCCTCATCTGGAGTATGCAGTGCAGTTTTGGACTCCAGTCCTTAAGAGGGATATAAATGAGCTGGAGAGAGTGCAGAGACTAAGTGCAACTAAACTGGTTAGAGGGAGGGAAGACTTAAATTATGAGGGTAGATTGTCAAGATTGGGATTGTTTTCAACAAAGGCGCTTGCGAGGGGACGATTACACTTTACGAGTACATTAGAGGACATTATAGACAAATAGCAGGGGACCTTTTTACCCATAAAGTGGATCACCGTACCAGAGGCCTCCCCTTCAGACTAGAAGAAAAGAACTTTCATTTGAAGCAACGTAGGGGGTTCTTCACAGTCAGGACAGTGAGGTTGTGGAATACACTGCCGGGTGATGTTGTGATGCTGATTCAGTTAATGACTATAAGAATGGCTTGGATAATTTTTTGGACAGACATAATATCAAAGGCTATTGTGATACTAAACTCTATAGTTAGTATAGATATGGGTATATAGAATTTAATTAAAAGTAGGGAGGGGTGTGTGTATGGATGCTGGGTTTTCATTTGGAGGGGTTGAACTTGATGGACTTTGTCTTTTTTCAACCCAATTTAACTATGTAACTATGTAACTATGTAACTATGTAACTATGTAACTATGGATATATAGCAATGCCATAGTCTTAAAAATCCAAACTAAAGGAAACTATGGCAGAAGACCTAACTGCCTCAAAATGAGAATATTTTTTAATATGCAGATACTTTTACCCTTTTATAAAAAAAATGGATAATTTCCCAAAAGAAATAAATCTTTGTTTTTTTAGTAGGAAACCTACTTTTTGCCATCATACAACTATAGCACCAATATATTTAGCAACACTACAACAGGATGTTTTATCAAACGTGCATGGTGAGTTAATCCTGGGATTAATGTCTTTCTGACTTTTAGAGAAAGCTGCTGAGAATGAAAAAAAGAAAAGAAAATCAGAAAATAACAAATGTGGTCAGAGAAGCATTCAAAGTTACGTAGACATCACTTTTTGGGGGTTTACAACTGCTTTAAATTGTGTTTTCTGATATTTGTATCACATGACATAAAGGTAATGCCATTACAGTAATCAGCAACTTACACTTGTGTCTTAAACCCATGTTTTGTGAATGAAACCCTTGAGTCATGTAACTTCAGCTGCCTGACTGTTAACGGTCGTTTCGAAGTCGCCCGAAGTTTCCTCGTGGGGCGACTCTGGAAAACGAATTGCGGCGTGTGCCATTCCGCCGGCGATTTACATTTTAGCCGGCGGGAAGGCAGTTCAGGGAAATTAGTCGCCAACGAAGAAGAGGATATTTGTCCCCGGGCGACTAATCTCCCCGAATCTGCCTGTGTGCCCTGACCCTAAAGGGGATGCAAAGCCATAAATACAATTGTGCCTAATGAAAGAAAATCATGTTCCAAACAACTTTCCCATATACATTCATTTAACACTTTCAGTGGTTCGAAAGTGATTTTGTAAATGTAAATGCAACTGAAAGGAGTGTCTGTCTGCGCCTTTCTGAAGTGCTACAATGTAGCAGAAGTCAGCCTTGCATGCATCTCCCCAGCTGCTACATTATTTCAGAAGTCAGAACCAAGTGGGCAGAGAACTGAAATGGACTAAACAATCCCATTTGGCCTGGAGCTATTTGCTTCATTTGAATATTACCTCACTTATACAATATTTCGCATCATATATTTTATTTCCACTTTTAATGCGGCTTGCCATGGTTTATTGATTCACTGCTACGTCTATGATGCTGGCAGTCTTTTAAAAAGTGGGTGGTTCTTCATATTCAGTGTTAAAATTTAGCATAAAAAAAAGAATACATATTCAACTTTAGTGCAGTTTAGGCGAGTCTAGGATTCTCATTGGCTGGCAAAAGTACGGTAATACCGCAAATAAAGATGACCACCAATTTTCTAATGTTCAATTGCAGAGCTGTTCCGAGGAACTCAGAGGATTGCTGTTAAAGTTTTAAAGGGAAAGCAAACTCAAAAGTGAAACAAACCTGTGAAAAAGAATGCAATTTCTGAAGCCATGTTGCTAGGGTCACTAAGCCTAGCAACTGTTAGACCAAAAGAAGATTAGGAAAGGGTTTTTAAGCAGCCAGTTAAAACCTACCGAGGCCAATGTTACCCTATGGGGAAGGTCTTGCTAACACTTTCTGATCGAAGGATAATCGTTCGATCGATGGATTATTCCTTCGATCGTTCGATCGAACGAATTGTGCAAAATCCTTCGACTTCGATATTCGAAGTCGAAGGATTTTAATCCGCAGTCGAATATCGAGGGTTAATTAACCCTCGATATTCGACCCTAGGTAAATGTGCCCCATAGTGTTAGCGATGTCAGCACTTACAGTGCCACAGGGCTATATAGCAATAGGAACAGCTGCAGTAAAATAAAGGATAAGTAAAGGTCCCTTCATCCCAAATACACCACCCACACATATGGCTGCTTCACTCCCTGTCAGATAGACTTCCGGGTTCTGGTTTTATAGTCTCGTGTATGCTTGCCCCGCCCCTTTTGTGACATCATTGTGACGTCATCGGCGGGGCGGGTCTATTCAAAGACCCCCGGAAGCGGGTGCGGGCGGCGTGGGTCGTAGCAGGGCGGGTTAGGGAAACCCTGAACCGCACATCACTAGTTCAGATGCTCCTGGACCACTGAGCTGCCAGACTGAGACACCAGAGACACGAACATTAAACTTTAATTTGGACAACCAGTAGAAAATAAAAATGGAAAGCAATTGAAAAAATTTATTTCTGGTGAACAATCTGAAAACAACTGAACAGAAACAAAAGTGTTTTGGAAGGTGAAAAACCCCTTTAAGCAGGGGCGTAACTACAGAGGAAGCAGACCCTGAGGCTGCAGGGGGGCCCAGGAGGTATAGGGGACCCATGAGGACCTAAATAATGAGAAATTTCAACATATATTGGTAATAAAAAGACAAACTCTGGTTATGTTGCAGGCCCTAAAATTAATTTGCTGTGGGGCCCAGTAACATCTCGTTACGCCACTGCCTTTATGTGAAATTATTTTTGGTTCCTAATGGTTAATTTTTAGTATGTTATAGAATGACCAATTCTAATCAACTTTTCAATTGATCATTACTTTTTTTTTATAGTTTTAGAATGATTTGCCTTTTTCTTCTAACGTTTGCAAGCTTTCAAATGGGGGTCACTGACCCCATCTAAAACAAATGCTCTGTAAGGCTACAAATGTATTGTTATAGCTACTTTTTATGACTCATCTTTCTATTGAGGCCTCTCCTATTCATATTCCAGTTTCTTATTCAAATAAATGCATGGTTGCTACAGTAATGTGGACCCTAGCAACCAGATGGCTGAAATTGCAAATTGGAGAACTGCTGAATAAAAAGCTAAATAACTCAAAAAAACACAAATAATAAAAAATGAAAACCAATTGCAAATTGTCTCAGAATATCACGCTCTACATTATACTAAAGATTAACTCAAATGTGAACAACCCCTTTAAGAATCCCTGATCAACATAATAACCAATATATGTAACACATAATGCCTTCACACCATCACTACCATAGATATACTATTCTCACAGGGGAAATACTATGCACAGCAGGATAAGCTGGAAGAAGAAGCCAGAGACTAAGGGAAGGAGCATTATGTGGGAGGAGTGCAAGCTTTTGGTCCAACTACTCTAATGTTACCTCTTCCAATTCTCTGCGCTGCAGTTGATATAGAGAAAGAAACTAAATGAAAGTGGGTAGAAAATGAACAAAAAAAACAGATATTGCTGAAGGCATGACAATGTACCCAGTGATAAACTGCTGCATGGCTTATTATTGCAATGGCTGTCTCATAAAAAGTGACAACAATTTGGCTCTGCAACTTCTTCTTCATCTTGGAGTAACGTCTCAAATTAATACAGGTATGGTATCCATTATCCGGAAACCTGTTATCCAGAAAGCTCAGAATTACGTTAAGTCATTTTTACTACATTTTATCCAAATAATCTACATTTTTTAAAAATGATTTCATTTTTCTCTGTAATAATAAAACAGTACCTTGTACTTGATCCAAACTAAGATATAATTAATCCTTATTGGAAGCAGAACCAGCCTATTGAGCTTATTTAATGTCTACATGGTTTTCTAGTAGACTTATGCTATGAAGATCCAAATTACAGAAAGATATGTTATCCGGAAAGCCCCATGACCCAAGTCTTCTGGATAACAGGTCCCATTCCTGTACCAGGAATAATAATTGTCTGTGAAAGTTCTCATTCATCCAGATCATGGTATATCTATAGTAACAAGACAAATCAACTGGACTGGTTATATCTACAGCAAGTCCAGTTGACTTGTCTTATTACTATAGATCAGGGATCCTCAATCTTGTTTACCCGTGAGCCACATTCAAATGTAAAAAAAGTTGGGGAGCAACACAAGCATGAAAAAGTTCCTGGGGGAGCCAAATATGGGCTGTGATTGGCTATGTGGCAGCCTACAGGAGGCTCTGTTTAGCAGTACACCTGGTTTTTATTTAACTAAAACTTTTCTTTTGGTCAGGGATTCAAGATTAAGCACCTGCTTTAAGGCCACTGGGAGCAACATCCAATGGGTTGGAGAGCAACATGTTGCTCACGAGCCAATAGTTGGGGACCACTGCTATAGATAATGGAATCATGTTAATTCTGCTTTAATTGCCCTTTAAATTCTCAGAACATCGCTTGCCCAGTAAAAGTAGCAAGATGAGTTTTTTTTTTACTCTGTGTGTACTATAGCTGGCAGTAGTCCATGTGATATAGCTGTTCAAGCACCCCAAATCTACCCTTAAAAGGGCATGTAAAGTCTAAAATAGAATAAGGCTACAAATGTTGTATTTTGTATACTAAATATAAACATGAACTTACTGCACCACAAGCCTAATCAAACAAATAATTTATGCTTTCAAAGTTGGCTACAGGGGGTCACCATCTTGTAACTTTGTTAAACATCTTTGCAAGACTAAGACTGTGCACATGCTCAGTGTGGTCTGGGCTGCTTAGGGATCGTCATAAACAAAGCTGCTTGAGTTCTGCATGGCTGGGAAGTAAGGCGGGGGCTCCCCCTGCTGTTCATAAGTATGATTGTTTCCCTGCTCAGCAGTTAGGGACAGTCTGCCAATTCCTATCCACAGCAGTAAATGAAGGGAGAATTTCACTGCACACAGTCAGGTTTCTTATAAAAACGGTACACATTTTTTATCTAAAGTATATTGGAGATAGGTTTCTTTTTCACTAAAGTAAAAATGGGATTTTATTTTTTTGCCTTTACATGCCCTTTAAGTTTCGGTTTCCCTTACTCCAGCCCTAAATCAATGGGAACATTTGATTTTAAGGGAGACTATCTTGGACAAAGTCTAATTAGAAAACCAACCACAGTGTCGTGTCTTGCAGAGTAAAAGATAGATCAAAATAAACAAATCAAGTATCCTCTTTTAATGAATTTGTGTCGGCTGGGGGCACTGTTGGTTCATATATGATCTCAATGTAGATCAGAAAAAGCAACATGGCGGCTCCCACAAAGGTTTATACCCATTTACAAAACATAAATACGGCATTATCTCAAATAACCTAAGCTCACATGATGTAGTACGGAACATTTACACAAATAACATGAACAGAAACTTTACTTATAAAAAAAGGGTGTATTCATCCCCTTTAATATATGTATTTAAAGGATGTTCCACAAGCAGTGAATAAATAGCTATTTAATAAGCAAAGGCTTCATGGGGCAATCACTGCACATAAAGCAATGCACAGAAATTCCCTGTCCTCATGGGTCTTGCATATGAAGTTCTACTTTATAATGCTAATGCCAAATACTTATGCGCAGGAAGGTATTTTTCCCAATGAGATTACGTACACCCACAGGATTCTCTCTCATCTCAGTGCTGCTATTATACACAGACAATGCAGAAGGGAGCACTGCCTAGCAACTCATTATTATTCTGTTGAACTGCATCTAAAAAGGGATGCTAAAATATCATCCAAACCAAGACCTGTACAGCAGCCAGGAGGTTGCCCAACATTGCTAAGCAGTATACATGCCCAGCCTCTGGATGGAGGTAATGGAAAACCTGCTGCACAGTTTTGCTCCATTTGCCCCATAGCAGCCAATCAGCAGGCAGCATTTACTGGTTGGCTGTCTCAAAGCAAACATCTGATTGGCTGCTACGAGTTTGAAGACCTGGCCTAAATATTGCACTTGTTACTACATTACCCCCTAAGAGCCTCATTGATACAGATTTCTATGACATTATAATTTTATTATCCAGCTTCCAAATGTTTTGTACTCACCGCACTAAAATGTAGAATGGCATGGATGTAGATTGTCCATAATCATAGGTAATAAAGACTTAAAGGAGAACTAAACCCTAAAAATTAAAATGGCTAAATATGCCATATTTTATAAAGTGAACTTATTGCACCAGACTAAAGTTTCAGCTTCTCAATAGCAGCAATGATCCAGGACTTCAAACTTGTCACAGGGGGTCACCATCTTGGAAAGTGTCTGCGACACTCACATGCTTAGTGGGCTCTGAGCAGCTGTTGAGAAGCTTAGGGGTCGTCGCAAATTATCAAGCAGAAAATGAGGTTGGCCTGTAATAAATATAAGCTGATGCTACAGGGCTGATTATTAAATTCTGATGCTAATTGCACTGGTTTCTGTGCTGCCATGTAGTAATTATCTGTATTAATTACTAATCAGCCTTATATTGTGACATTTCTATTCTATGTGTACTGTATATTGTGAGTGGGTCCCTAAACTCAGTAAGTGACAGCAGCACAGAGCATGTGCAGTGAATCAGCAGAAAAGAAGATGGGGAGCTACTGGGGCATCTTTGGAGACAGAGATCTTTACTGCTAAAAGGCTGTGGTTGCCTTGGGCTGGTACAGATGCCTAAAACATAATGTACAACATTTCTAGCTACTTCTTTAGTTCTCCTTTAATAAAATACCTTAATAAAGCAAAGGATAGTTTTTGGCCTAAACGGTTAGGTTATCTTGATATTAAATGGGCCAAGTGGGGAATCCAATTATGGGACACTATGGAACAATGTTTCTTACATTTTTTGGATCTCAGACAGGTCTGGACTGAGAATTAAAATAGGCCCTGGTATTTTAGGCACACAGAGGCCCAAAGAGCCCCCCACCAGCCCAATAAATAGTGACTATCTATGGCATCTTATAACATCCCCCTGGTATTTGTCAGAACCCACAGATTGCCAGTCCAGGCCTGATTTCAACCCACTTTGTGGTGTAATATTGGTAACTGATCATTTTAAAAAGTTATAAACATATAAAAACAGGATAGTAACAGTCACTTTGCTATAGTTCCAGAAATGTAGGCAAGTGTTTAGTGTTTATTTCAATATATGTAGCAATTAGGAATAGCATGCCACTAAGAATCATCTCAATGATTGAACCATGCTCAACCACAAAGTCTTAAATCTAACCCATTCTAGTAAGACCCAACCAGGTCTGTGATTTGGAACTGGTGCTACTTGCTGCCAGCACAATATACTGTAGCTACAGACAAAAATAATTAAATAAAATTATATTTGTGGTAAGAGAGAAGCTGGAAGTTGTAAGAGCATTATCCAGATAAATGTACTGATCCCACAGAAGAATTAAATAAGAGAGTAAAATTGAAGTCATTGGAGCCTGATGTATTGGTGTAGCCTACCTTCCGTTCTTCCCTCTGCTCTGCATTGAAGAAAAAGCACTGGGAATTCTAAAGACAGAAACAGAAAAAGTTTAAATGAATCAGTGAGCCGTGATCATCTGTGTTTAAAGATATTGTAGGGAAATTCCCAATAGCAACCAAACCACACAAAATACATATTCCCTGCCAGAGGGAGGCCTTCAAACCATTCTTTGTTGTTCTTTGATCATAATAAATCTTGCACACGCTCTAAAATTCTATCCATCATATAATTTCAGTTCATTTTATATTCACCGTTCTGCCTTGGTCACATTTTCCATTCATTGTACTACCCAGTTCTGTCCTATACATTGCTCATTCTATTCACCTCCCACTCTTATTCCTGCATCATTTTATCACAGGTACTCGCACCACTCAAGTCATCACATGCTACTCATTCAACACAAGCATCTGTATCATTCCATCCTGCACAAACTCTCATTTAATCACATGCATGCCCATCCTTTCATCGGCACACAATCATTCTATCTCATGTATACCCGTTCTTTAATTCAGTGCCTTGTCTCTATTCAATGCCACATCCCATCTCATGAAAATCTCACTAAGTGCACTATTTTGCCCCAAACCATTCCATCCAGAACAGCTTATTATTTTATCCCACTCATTCCATTCTGTCTCACTCTCCGTATTCTATCCATTTATTCTTCCTAATCTATCCAGGACATTATTTAATCCCACCCATTCTATTCTATCTGGTCTTGCCACACTGTTCAGGCCATTCTAACAAGGATATACTCACAATTCTATCAGGTCTATTCTATTCTCCTCATTCTTTAATGGGCTTAAAACTTTACAAAAAATTATATCCCGCATGTACTCCCCATTGAACCCCATACATTTTTCCTATTCCATTCTGCATTTTGTCATTATTCTAGGGAAACAGAAAATACATTTCAAAGCAAACCTAAATGCACTGTGCATTTTTATTCCCTGTTCCGCATAACATTCAGTTCCCAACGGAAAAATCTTCTTCTGTAAACTGCTGACGTGAATACTTACCATTAGTAATCAGAAGCAAGCCGTCACTTAATATAAAAAAGGCAATCAAGCACCTTACAGAGGCTATAATGGAAATAAATCTTAAGCCTTATAGAGATAATCCATCTTATCAACAGGAAAAGGTGAATTGAATGTTACAGCAGTATGTTCATTTGGGAACAGGGAATGCAAAGTGATGCATAAAATGGAGGTGCTGAATGCAGTTTCTGCATCGTGACTGACAAGCAATCTGACCAATTTAGTGCAAAGAAGCCCAAAAGTCTTGCAAATTGTGCTTTGTGTCTATAGTAACAGTGGGGATAATAGCTGCTGGTAATGGACTGTGGCTGTGGGATAGCAGGTATAGTAGGGAGAGATGGTGCCTATAGTAACAGTGGATAATAGTCTCTGGGAAGGGAGTGTGACTGTGGGATAGCAGGTATAGTAGGGAGAGATGGTGCCTATAGTAACAGTGGATAATAGTCTCTGGGAAGGGAGTGTGACTGTGGGATAGCAGGTATAGTAGGGAGAGATGGTGCCTATAGTAACAGTGGATAATAGTCTCTGGGAAGGGAGTGTGACTGTGGGATAGCAGGTATAGTAGGGAGAGATGGTGACTATAGTAGCAGTGGTATAATAGTCTCTGGGAAGGGAATGTGACTGTGGGATAGCAGGTATAGTAGGGAGAGATGGTGCCTATAGTAGCAGTGGTATAATAGTCTCTGGGAAGGGAGTGTGACGTTGGGATAGCAGGTATAGTAGGGAGAGATGGTGCCTATAGTAACAGTGGATAATAGTCTCTGGGAAGGGAGTGTGACTGTGGGATAGCAGGTATAGTAGGGAGAGATGGTGCCTATAGTAACAGTGGATAATAGTCTCTGGGAAGGGAGTGTGACTGTGGGATAGCAGGTATAGTAGGGAGAGATGGTGTCTATAGTAACAGTGGATAATAGTCTCTGGGAAGGGAGTGTGACTGTGGGATAGCAGGTATAGTAGGGAGAGATGGTGCCTATAGTAACAGTGGATAATAGTCTCTGGGAAGGGAATGTGACTGTAGGATAGCAGGTACAATAGGGAGAGATGGTGACTATAGTAACAGTGGGATAATAATCTCTGGTAAGGGACTGTGGTGGTGGGATAGCATATATATATATATATAATTTCAGTATATATATATATATATATATATATATATATATATATATATATATATATATATATATATATATATATATATATATATATATATATATATATATATATATATACTGAAATTGCATCAGAGTTAAACCATCCAGTTTGCTATTAGGCAGCAACCATGTTCAGTTTTGTGTTACTTGCTCTTTAAGTCAATCCACCTGTAGCTGCAGTTTTCATATCTGACTTCAAACACTTTTCTGGCTTTCCATAAAAACAATTATACAGCCAAGATGTGTTTAAATGCCCTCGGCCATCACTGGGGAACAATTAAAACTGTTGATGTCAAAGTGAATTGAAAGAAATGCACAGCCTCCTTTGAAAGATCCCCTTGGGGACAAGTTGGTAAGGCTTCCAGGTTACAGTTTAAAGAAACACCACATACTTCCAAAAATAAAAAAAAAAGTTAAATACTGTTTCATTTGTCTCATGATTATAACAAAGAACTGAAGCCGAAAGCCTTTGATAATTTAAAACCAAGTTCAACAGGGTGCCTATCACTGAAGCACAGAATGGGAGGACATGGTGGAAAGGTTATTACTGATGACTACGCATAGACAAAGGATAATAGGAAAGTGTGGATTTAACCACAAAATATTTGGCTAGATAATGAACCAAATCTGAACCTTAGCTAGCAAAATCTAACATAAGCAATGCAGTGCAAAGAAAGGAATGGTGCAGAAATCCAGAATTGGCACCATAAACTGGAAATTACATCATCACAAACCAGATGTGACATCATCATGGGTACAAAAAAACCCCAGAAAATTAGCCTAGATTGGGACCCGTGATCATCCGCATGCAAGTCCTACACATTTTTTCTGGGTTTTTTGTGGGTAAAAAATGTGATACATAATACTGCAAATGTGAAGCATAATACAGTAAATATACTAGGAACATGCAGAAATCATCACTTGTTGCAATGCAGGTTGAAAAATCAAATCACTGGGGGATGATAAATAGCAGAATATAAACCTGTGGCCTAGACTGTTCAGTAATAGAGCCAATTAAGCAGAACATTAGCCAAGAGTCATGTTTTACTTTCTGGCAAGTTCATTGTTACAGCGTATTATTAGGCTGTTACATTTGCACAGTTCCGAATGTTTCTTTTTAAAGGGGTTGTTCACCTTTAAATTAATTTTAGTATGATGTAGAGAGTGATATTCTGAGACGATTTGCAATTGGTTTTAATTTTTTATTATTTAAGGTTTTTGAGTTATTTAGATTTTTTATCCAGTTTGCAATTACAGCATCTGGTTGCTAGGGTCCAAATTACCCTAGCAACCATGCACTGATTTGAATAAGAGACTGGAATATGAATAGGAGAGGCCTGAATAGAAAGATGAGTAATAAAGAACAGCAATAACAATACATTTGTAGCTTTACAGAGCATTTGTTTTTAGATGGGGTCAGTGACCCCCATTTGAAACCTGGAAAGAGTTAGAAGGAAAAGGTAAATAATTCAAAAACTATGAAAAAATGTAATTGATTTAAAAATTTGCTTAGAATTGGGCATCCTATAACATACTAAAAGATAACTTTTAAAAGCGAACCACCAATTTAATGCACAAAGTCCTTCTCTTCAAATGTGTTTCAACTCCTACGGACCCAAAAGCTGTAGCAGCTTAATGAATATCTAGAACATTCTGCGTGTTACATTTAGCATTCCTTAGGCCAATAGCCTTGTTAAAGGGCAAGTCAACTCCAAAATAAAAATTTGCCTAACAAAGAGATGACATAATTAGAAGCTACTACTGCAATATATAGTTACTAGACATTTTCAGTGCTTTTAAAAGTTATTTGTAAAAACAATTACTATTGAAAGCAGAATTTGCTTAAAGGGATACTATCATGGGAAAATGTTTTTTTTTTTTTTTTCAAAATGCATCAGTTAAATAGTGCTGCTCCAGCAGAATTCTGCACTGAAATCTGTTTCTGAAAAGAGCAAACTGATTTTTTCATATTTAATTTTGAAATCTGACATGGGGTTAGACATATTGTCAGTTTCCCAGCTGAACCCAGTCATGTGACTTGTGCTCTGATAAACTTCATTCACTCTTTACTGTTGTACTGTAGTGATATCCCCCCCCTTTCCCACCAGCAGCCTAACAATGGAACAATGGGAAGGTAACCAGATAGTAGCTCCCACAGCAGGTCCCACTGAGACACATTCAGTTACATTGAGTAGGAGAAACAACAGCCTGACAGAAAGCAGTTCTATCCTAAAGTGCGCCTACACACCAATATTACAACTAAAAAATACACTTGCTGGTTCAGGAATTAAATTTTATATGGTAGTGAATTATTTGCAGTGTAAACAATGTAAATTAGAAATAAAAACGACACCATAAAAATCATGACAGAAAACCTTTAACGTGTGATTGTTACCGTTTAAACAATGTTGCAAAAGTCTTAGATCCCTACACCCAGCAAAGACAGGTCTGTTAATCGGCTGCCTTGTCTTACATTGTTTCAACATTCAGAACTGCTTCAGGGTTAAGGGTTAATGTGTGCACAAGCATTAGTATTGTGTATAATGAGTTAAGCTGTAGCAGGGATTACTGAACCAACAACTGTCCATCAAAACCGAAAAAATAAACTCCCCAGCCCTTCCCTTTCAACAAGGCTGTAAATAATCAATGATAAAACTGGAATAATGTCCTAAAACTATTACAGTTGTGCAGTTGTGATGTCTCCACTGTAAGATTATATAGTGAATAAAGTATGTATAATATAAGGATATTATACGTTACCAAGGAGTTTCATGAACATATAATACAGGTCATGGAACTCCGAGGTGACCTCTAATATCCTCATATTTTGCAACTGGGGGTACTTTATTTATTATAATACACAAATTTCAGTGAGTCATGTGATAGAAATGACATCAGAACTCACCGTTTATAAGGATATAATTTACAAGATATTCATGGCTTTTGCGTATAATAAAGATATTATGCAAAGGTGAGATTAATGCTGTAATCAATCATGCAAACAATTAAGCACCCAACCTTAGCTTGTGTTGGACTGGGTAAAAAATTCGATTTCAAATTTAATAGCAGCGGCAGAGCTTCACGACATCACAACAAAATAAAATCTTCGGGTCGTTCTTCTGCTCTCCTGGCCGCGACCTAGCACTGCCAGCTTCCGGCGCCTACATTTATAGACCCGCCCCTGTCCCTTTTGTGATGTCACTGGAGGGTGGGTACATAGAGGGGTAACGTCAGGCTGGGTGCAGGTTGGGAAGGGGCGGGTTAGGGTCAGCTGCGAGACGAGAATTTCTCAACCCGCACACCATTACCAGGTATATTGTAAAGTTACATATTATATTTGGGTTTACATCCCCTTTAAACAAGGTTTTTAGTTTTAAAGCAGTACAAATACTTTGTGTTCTGCATCAATCCAGCTTGGAATTCCAATAACTAACTAATTGCTACGGCCCCACTGAAAAGCACTGATTTTAAGCACATTATAAAAATAATGCCCAGCAAAGAGACAGTACCAAGGAAATGGAATATTCTAACTGCCACCACCCAGTTCCTTCCTCGTGGTAGCAAATTCCAATCCATCTCAAGTAGGGATGCACCGAATCCGCTATTTTGGATTCGGCCGAAAACCCTGAATCCTTCGCAAAAGATTCGGCCGAATACCGAACCAAATCCGAACCCTAATTTGCATTTGCAAATTAGGGATAGGAAGGGGAAAACATTTTTTACTTCCTTGTTTTGTGACAAAAAGTCACGCAATTTCCCTCCTCATCCCTAATTTTCATATGCAAATTATATTTCGGATTCGGTTCGGCCAGGCAGAAGGATTCGGCCGAATCCGAATCCTGCTGAAAAAGGCCGAATCCTGGCCAAATCCCTAACCGAATCCTGGATGCGGTGCATCCCTAATCTCAAGAGTTTCTCTAAAGAGGACACTCTGATTACTTTGCTGCTTAAAATGAAACATACACTCTTCAAAATATTAAATGTACATAAAGGGGTACATTTATCAAGGGTAGAATTTCTAATTCATGTGAGTTTTTTTAACATGAATTTCGATTTTACTCAAAATTCGAATAGTCAACTACTTATTAAAAAATGTAATATCTTAAACTCGAACTAATTTTATCGACTCGAAAGCTATAATCGAATTTGACCGAAATCAAATAGATTTTTTTTCTCCAAAAAAAAAAAACCTTGAATGTCAGAAAGGCTGCAAACATCTTCAAATTGATCACTGGACCTCTCCTATTGACTTATACATGAATTCGTCAGGTTTTAGGTGGCGAATTGTCAAATTCGAGTTCTTAAAGGGCCAGCGTATGATAAATCTCGAAATTCTAATTTGAATTCAAATTAAAACTCGAATCGAGTTTGGATAATTCACAATTCAAATTTGAGAGAAAATTAGAATTTTCAATTCGACCCTTAATAAATCTGCCCCTAAAAGTTGCCTAAAGGTCATGTTGATCGTTTTCTATTATATGTCTTCTTTTGTAATTGTTATTTGTAGTTCCTAAACCTGCCTGCCTGCCTGCCAACCTGACTGTCCCTTCTCAACTTGTCAGTGTTTCTAATGCTAACGGACTCCCGCTGCACAAATATGTCAGATTCCTCATAGAGAAACATGGGTGGGATGAGATATGTAATGTAAAATTATCAGCTAAATACTTTTATGGCAAAATTATAAATAACGCGCAAAGACAATATTATGAGAGATGTAAAAAAATACAAGGTTTACTTTCTAGTGCCATTTTGCCTTTAAAGGGGACCCATCACTGAAAAAAATGATCCCAAATCCTATTTCATCAAGTTAGACAAGCAAAATGAACTTTAATTACACTATATAAATTAGTTTAATCTTGTTTCCTTCAGTCTGGGAATTCATAATTATATAAAGCATTTTGTGGACCCTGTTATTAAGACAAGCCTTGTATCATCTCAGAATCTTGTTTGCGCACCAGAATTGGGTTTCAACTGATTAACAAGCAATTTAGGGGGCAGAATGGGAGCTCATAATTGCCAGCCTCTCATGAAAACAGTGGGGGGGGGGGACCACACAAGAGGGTGTATTCATGGGGGGTGCTCCAGACCCGTGGCCACAAACACTGATGAGGGGAAGGGTACAAAGTCTGAAAAACATCCTGACCTTTGCCTGTTTTTGCACTTAACACCATTTCTTGCCATTAGAAAATTATTCCTAAAATCCTCCATATTATATGCTCCCCCACAGCCAAATCTGGCAATCACACTCTAAGCATTAGAATACCCAAGCCAGGATATTATTATATATAAAAAACTCTTAGCATTATCTGCTCTTAATCCTCCCAACCCCCCCCCAAAAAAAAACATATTGAATGCATGTTCGACCTACTATGGTTTTTTTTTCCATAGAACATAGGGACAGGGTACAGGTATCAGATCCATTATCCAGAAAGCCAGAAAGCTCTGAATTATGGAAAGACCATCTCCCATAGACTCCATTATAATGAAATAATTCACATATTTTATGATTTCCATTTTCTGTGTAATAATAAAACAGTACCTTGTACTTTAGCCCAACTAAGATATAATTAATCCTTATTGAAAGCAAAACAATCCTATTGGGTTTATTTAATGTTTAAGTCTACTTAAAAATCATTTAAAGGGGTTATTTATCAAAGATGAAATTTCGAATTTATGTAAATTTTTTTTTTTACTCTTTTAAATTTCGAATGTACTCACAACTCGAATGGGAGGTTATTTATGAAAAAACTCGAACGTCTAATATTCCGATTGGATAGTCTCGACCCGAAAATTGTAATGAAATTCAAATCGAGTTTTCCTCTGGAAAAAAACTCGAATGTCAGGAAGGCAATTAACATATTCAAATGGTTCAAAAGACCTTTGATTTGTAAATGAACTCGGCTGGTTTTAGGTGGCAAATACTATTTGAATTAGCACTGTTTCCATAGTCGAGGTATGATAAATCTCACAGTCAAATTTACATTTGAGTTGGTGCTTTTAAATACTAATTTGTGAGTTTTGACACAAAAAAAAAATTTGAAAATTTGAATTTATCATTCGAACCTTAAAGGAAAACTATGTCCCTTAAACAATGTAGGTCTCTATAAAAATATATTGCATAAAACAGCTTATATGTAAAAACCTGCTTCATGTCAATAAACGATTTTCATGATGATAAACTTTTTTAGTAGTATGTGTCATTGGGAAATCATAAATAGAAAACGGACATTTTAAAAAAAAAATAAGGTCCGCCCCCTGGGATCGTAGGATTTACGGTGCACACAAACAAACCATGCATGTTAGGTCACATGAGCCAATTAACCGAATAGAGTTGTGTCTTTTGCTTCCACACTTCTTCCTGTTACAGTTAGAGCTGCAGTATTTCTGGTCAGCTGATCTCTGAGGCAGCACACAGACCATCACGTAATGGTGGTTCAAGGCAAGAGATGTACGGTAAAAGGGCAATATTTACTTAAATATATATTCCAGTTTGGTAAGATTCTTTAATATGCCACTTAATTTGATATAAACTATCTGTTGCTCAAGTATCCATTTTGGGGGTATAGTTTAGTTTTTCTGGGTTATTATGTACATCTGCCCAGCAGGGTCCCTGCTTATAACGATTATACCAGTTGCATGATACACGTAGGCAGTGGAACATGGGGAAAATTCCATGTTGTACTTTTATTAAAAGCTCTTACACTTCTATGCATTTCCAGAAACTCCTTTCCATAGAATTTTTATGGAAACTTTCCATTAAATAACATAAAAATTAGAGATGCCCCGTTCCCAGAGGGATTTATTATGGCTTTAATGCATCATATTCCGTTTCATTTCCTCCATGCTTAAATATTCCATTTATAGAGAAGAAGCTCACGCAGAGAGCAACTTCCCTGTAGTTCGACACTGTACATTATTTATGTGCACGTTGTTAGCCATGCGTATTCTCACCTGAAGCAATAAGCTGCTAAACAGGTCAGCGTTAAAGGGGATGTAACCCCGAAAAATAGAATAGTCATTCTAAGAAACTTACCAGGGTTTATTCATCCCAAAACTTTCAGTTATGTGTAAATGTTATTTCCATTCTGCACTGCTGGTTCTGCCTCTAGAAGAACACAGCAGAAAGCCTTGCATGCCTCTGTTAATCGGATGGCTTCTGCTACATTGTTGCAAAAGTCAGAATCATCAAAGCAGAAAAAAGGATGGGGCAGAGATTGCTAAAATCCATTAAAGGGGTGGTTCACCTATAAGATAACTAAGTATGTTATAGAATGGCTAAAACTATGCAGCTTTTCAATTGTTTTTCATTTTTGATTTTATGTAGTTTTTTTTTTTAATTATTTGCCTTCTGACTCTTTCCAGCTTTCAAATGGGGTCACTGACCCCATCTGAAAAACAAATGCTCTGTAAGGCTACAAATTATTGTTATTGCTACTTTTTATTACTCCTCTTTCTATTCAGGTCTCTCCTATTCATATTCCAGTCTCTTATTCAAATCAATGCATGATTGCTAGGGGAATTTGGTCCCTAGCAACCAGTGTGCTGAAATTACAAACTGAAGAGCCGCTTAATAAAAAGTGAAATCATTAAAAAAAAATAATAATAATAAAACATGAAAACCAATTGCAAATTGCCTCAGAATATCCCTTTCTATATCATATTAAAAGTTAATTTAAAGGGGTTGTTCACCTTGAAACAACTAGTTGTTTTCAGATAGTTTACCATAAATAACGACTTTTTCGTTTTCCGTGTCCCTGTTTTTTAATATTGAAGTGTAAAGTGTAATTTTTCACCTTCTAAAGCAGCTCTGGGAGGGGGGTCGCCGACCCTGTAAACTGTTCTAAATTGATACATTTAGTTGATACATTTCTTATCTTTGTCCCTGCTGAGGAGCAGAATCTCTGAGTTGCATTAAAGGCAGCTGTTAGAATTGATACAATAGTTGCTAAAACTCCAGAGATGCTGCTGAGAAATGGATCAACTAAATGTTGCAAAATTGTAACAGTTCAGAATCTGCACCTGAATTACTGAGCAGCCAGACTGAAACACCAGAGAGAGAACCATTCAACTTTAAACTTAGATTTTGGAAAAATTTAAAAAATAAAATAATGGAAAGTAATTGAAAAAAGTCTTTATTTTTGGGGAATAATCTGAAAACAACTGAACAAAAAGTGTTTGGAAGTGTTTGGAAGGTGAACAACCCCTTTAAAGGTGAACAGCCCCTTTAACATGTTGTAATGAATATATATTGGAAAGTTACATTTTCAAAATTGTTAGGCTTTCCTTCCCGTTTAAAATAAAAGAGCTGGTTTCATTGTGAATACCTCATATTCTTAAAAGGGACTTAGTTAGCCTAATGTATTTCCCATTATCTAAGAACAGAATATTGGAATATGGCAACTTTATGCTAGAGATGAAAAGCTCCTGCAACAATGAAAATAATGGGTTTAAGAGAAAAAATGGGGATCTCTGACGACTGTGGGCTGAATGCTGTTAAAAAGGTGCCTACAATCCCAGTCATAAAACAGAACCACTGCTTTGTTAGAGAAAGTAAGAAAACATGAATAAAATTGGCAATAGTGTTCAGGTTTTCCTAGGAAAAACCGACCACAGTTTTAGGCCACAAATAATATCTAGTTTCTAAAACAAAACCTGCATTTATTTAAAGGAATAGTAACACCAAAAAATTAAAGTGTTTTAAAATAATGAAAATATAATGAACTGTTGCCCTGCACTGGTAAAACTGATGAGTTTGCTTCAGAAACTCTATTATAGTTTATATAAACAATCTGCTGTGTAGACATGGGGGCAGCCATTCAAGCTGAAAAGGCACAGTTTACATAGCAGATAACGGATAAACTCTGGGATAAAATAAAATTGGTGTTCTACAGACTATATCTGTTATCTGCTATGTAACCTGTGCTTTGAATGGCTGCCCCCATGGCTACACAGCAGCTTGTTTGTATAAACTGTAGTAGTATTTCTAAAACAAATACAGGAATTATATTACTACAGGTTTTGGACCTGTTATCCAGAATGCTCGGGCCCTGGGGCTTTCCAGATAACGGATATTTCCATAATTTGGATCTTAATACCTTAAGTCTACTAGAAAATCAATTAATCAAACCCAATAGGCTGGTTTTGCTTCCAATAAGGATTACTTATATCTTAGTTTGGATCAAGTACAAGCTACTGTTTTATTATTACAGAGAAAAAGCAAATCACTTTTTAAAAGTTGGATTATTTGATTATAATGGAGTCTATGGGAGACTGCCTTTCCGTAATTCTGAGCTTTCTGGATAACGGGTTTCCGGATAACAGATCCGATACCTGTACAGGGAAATAGTACATTATATTCTAAATACTTTAAAACACTTTCATTTTTTGATGTTACTATTCCTTTAAAGAAGAGGTGGGTTCCATAACCAGAGACAAAATGCTCTAGGCAGGGCTTTATTTTCTGTATAGGGGGCCAGAAGGCCTGGGAAGACACCTTTGGAGGGGGGAACCCACCGCCTCTACTGAAGACAGTAAAAATGTTTTTTGTACCCCTCAGCTCAAGGCTGCTGCACAAATCTGCCAGCGGGTTTGAGAGAAATCACAGAAAAACAGCAGCAGTCAATGGAAAACACCCCTGCCCGCCTGTCACTGCCATTAGCCTAAAAGTAAAGAGCGATTTCAAAATCTAAATAAAATCATGTTTTTTTCTTTTAGAATCCGCTTAACTGAACATTACAAATGAATTTCAGGAACAAACACAGATTCAGTACTGTGATGTGCTCACGTTACAGAGGCCGGCACATTCATCGAGGCAGAGTTCCATTAAACCCGGCTGTTCCAATTATGTCAGCGGCAGGGGATATACATCGTAGGCAATGGAGGAGGTGGGAAAATCATTGATGGTCGTTCCACTATGGTCATAAACAATAAAAAAAAAGGAAATTATAATTGATAACTGGTTATTAAATGGTGGTTAATGCGCATTGGCGTATTTGGAATCTTCAGAGGGGCCCCAACTAGAGTCCCACAAAAAAAGTAGAGACCCTTCGGAATGAGGGGAAGATATAGGGTGCGGGTATAACCGCAGGTCGGGTTGCGAATCTCATTTAAATACTTATCTTATGTAATATTGTCTATATTTACTCCTTTTAAAGTTTTACACAACTTGTTTCTGTTCCGGCCACTTTTGATGATGTCACTTCCGGTTTGCAGCGCCATCACTTCCTGTTTGATGGTGGTCGGCAGGTTGCAGGTCGGGTTGCGGATAAGGCAGTTGCGCCGTGGCGGAACTACCGGGGGAGCAGGGGGTGCGAGCGGGCCAGGGACCGCACCCCCTGCGGGTGGTACGGAGGGGGGCGGGGCCCAGCTGCGCGTCACGCACCAGGACCCGTCCCCTCTAGTTACGATACTGCAGTTGCGGGTCTGGGTCGGGTAGCGGATCAAAGTGGGTAAATATGCAGGTTGCAGTTCGGGTCGCAGGCTGCGGGTTTGGGTCTGGGAAAATTGGTTCCACTTCTGTCCCGCCTCTGCCCCACCGGGACTCCATCCACTTCCTTGTAGCAGGTAAGAGAGCGGCTGGGGAGCAGAGGGTAGCTCAGTGGTACAGTGGATAGCCTTACAGCACTGATTCAAACCATGGACAAACTCCATGGGGTATATTTATCAAAGAGTGAAATTAGAGATCGCCACAGTCCTCTACAGTGAAATTCCGACACTCTCCAATTATTTTAAAAGATATCAATGGGTGAAAGTGAATTTATCCTTTGATAAATATTCCTTTAGAAATACCTTAGAAACGGACTGTGGCAATCTCGAACTTCACGCTTTGATAGAACATACCCCCATGTCTCCCCGACACACTAAAAACACAAAGGCAGGTTAACTGGCTCCTATTTTAATGGACCATGTTGTGTCATTGGACCCATCAGAATCCCTTTATGCAAGGGCCAGACAAGCTAAAAATAAGTCTGTTCTAAAACTACATAATTTCTCTGTACATTGCTTTTAGCAAAATTTTTATCTCCCTAGAGGCCGGTCTTATGCTGTGCAAACACTTTTTAAACTCAAACAGGTCACGATGTTGCGGCAATGGCGGAGCTCTCCCAGTCCATGGCGTCTCCTACCCGATCGCAGCTCTCGCGATATGCCAATCAATTCACGACTGCTACAATATCTCCTCCTGAATAGCTGAGGAGCGCAGATCAAAGTATATCCAGGAGTCCGGTATCTTTAATATCAACTCCGCTTTATTCAAGCGTTAATTCACTTACATTATAATGGTGAGGCTTTCTAAACTCAAACCTAAAATTATTTGGGTCATGTGGGAGGCCAAGCTCCATGTGATATTGCAAGAGCAGCATTGGCCGGGAGCAAGAGCAGCATTGGCAGGAAGCAAGACTAGCATTGGCCGGGAGCAAGAGCAGGAGCAGCATTGGCCCAGGAGCAAGAGCAGCATTGGCCCAGGAGCAAGAGCAGTATTGGTACTGATGAGAATGCGAGGGGGTAATGTTGGTAGCCAATAGACAGAATGCCATAGATGCTTTCACACTTCCATTCCAAGTACACAGAGGCCCAAACATCCCCCTTCCAGCCCACTATGTGGTAACTTTCTATGGAACCATACAGCAGCCCCTCTGGCATTTGCCAGAACCCACAGATTGCCAGTCCAGGCCTGGTTCCAGGCTCCAGCCAATAGGAAGGATAACTTCAATTTCCCTGACAGTTAGACCTTGGGTCTCAGGGCAGCCTGTGCATTGCTAGTTCCCTGCTCTTTAACACATTCCCATTTCCTTTTACGTTATTTCTGATGTTGTATGTTTTCACAGCTATGGCTTTAAGTGCAGGGTGGCTCAAACAGCATTCCATAGGCCCAATAAATAGCGATTGTTTATGGCATCTTACAGCATTCCCGCATTTGTTGGATTCAAAGATTGCCTGTCCAGGTATATTATAGGTATATTATATAACATAATATTGTTAATTACACTATTTTAAAGGGGTGGTTCACCTTTAACTAAATAACTAGCATGTTATAAAATGGCCAATTCTAAGCAACTTTTCAACTGGTAATCATTATTTCATTTTTTTTTTATAGTTTTTTTAGTTATTAGCCTTCTCTACCGATTCTTTCCAGCTCTCAACTCTAACCCCATCTAAAAGACAAATGCTCTGCAAGGCTACAAATTTATCACTACATTTGATTGCTCATCTTTCTGTTCAGACCTCTCCTATTCCAATCTCGCATTCGAATCAATGCATGGTTGCTAGGGTAATTTGGACCCTAGCAACCAGATTGCCGAAATTGCAAACCGAATAACTTGAAAACCACAAATAATAAAAAATTGAAACCAATTGCAAATTGACTCTCAGAATATCACGCTCTACATCATACTAAAAGTTAACTCAAAGGTGAATAATCCCTTTTATCAAACTTATTTGGACCCAGTGTGCAGAACAGGAATACAAAATAAATCAGAACCCGGAAACCAGAAATAGGAACGGACTTTGCAAAATATGACAGCTGTCAAGCACACTGCTCAGCACAGCTTTGGTGTAATCTGGTACAGGGGCGGGGGTAGGATACCAGAGGGGGCAGTACAGGGTTAGGGTGCAGGGGTAGGGTACCCGAAGAGGCCGAGGGGTGGTACAGGGGGAGGGTACCCGAAGGGGCAGTACATGGGTAGGGTACCCGAGGAGGCAGAGGGGCGGTACAGGGGTAGGGTACCAAAGGGGGCAGAGGGGCGGTACAGGGGTAGGGTACCAGAGGGGGCAGAGGGGCGGTACAGGGGTAGGGTACCAGAGGGGGCAGAGGGGCGGTACAGGGGTAGGGTACAAGAGGGGGCAGAGGGGCGGTACAGGGGTAGGGTACCCGAGGGGGTAGAGGGGCGGTACAGGGGTAGGGTACCCGAGGGGGCAGAGGGGCGGTACAGGGGTAGGGTACCAGAGGGGCGGTACAGGGGTAGGGTACCCGAGGGGGCAGAGGGGCGGTACAGGGGTAGGGTACCAGAGGGGCGGTACAGGGGTAGGGTACCCGAGGGGGCAGAGGGGCGGTACAGGGGTAGGGTACCAGAGGGGGCAGAGGGGCGGTACAGGGGTAGGGTACCAGAGGGGCAGTACAGGGGTAGGGTACCCGAGGGGGTAGAGGGGCGGTACAGGTGTAGGGTTCAGGGGCGAAACAAAAAGTTGAAATTGCACTTGGTGGGGTTTTGTGCCCTTTAATGAATGTGTAATACTGCTTCCCAAATAACCAACACAACCAAGCAAGATTCAGACATATCACTGACAAAATTGGTTGCTTTTCTTCTCTTTATTGTGCCTTGAACTCCAGTATATTCCAGACCTCTGAAGAACATATGGAGCATATAGAAAACTGTTCGTCCCTACCCCTCCCCCTATAATATCCATAATATTGATAATAATATTATTTCATGCATTTAGCCACAAAAGACAAAAGCTGACATTACAGTAAAGGAATAAATACACACGTATAACGAGCTCTCCCATGAGATGTCAGTAGCAGCATTACAAAAGCATTAACATTGTGCAGCTCAACAACAGCTGGAGGGCCTCAGATTGGAGATGTTGTAATTACAAAGCCCCAGACACACATGCACATGGCAGCGGCAGCATCTTATACAGATGTACAGGGTTTCAGGGAGCTGCTGATCATTGCCTCACCCACCCCCACTACAGGGTCAAGGAGCCCGGCACCAGGCAGCACAGGCAGCAGCCCAGCGCCTCCCCTCACCTCTTGGTTATACTCTGCCAGCGACTTCTGCACCAGCTCCTGGTCCCCACTCTCCAGCTCGTCCAGGAGGGCACCCAGGTCCATGGCTGGCATGGAGGCTCCTCGCTCTGGTTGATGCAGGAAGTGGAATCTCAAGCCGATGATGCTGGTGCTGCTGCCGCTGCTTTCCCTTCAGTTGACTGACACGGTGACGTCAAAGCTGGGAGGAGCCCTCCCCCCGCCTTCAGATTACGCCCCGCCTACAAGAAGCTCACACAGGAGGGAACGTGTGTGGCTCAGTGGTAGCTGCTGTCTTTGGACAATGGAGAGGCTTAGCCAATAGCCACTGATCCTTATTGTGCTTAATTCCCACTGCTGCTCTGGGCCAGGGTTGCCAGGTAGGCTGGTTTCCAGCCAAATTGGGCTACTAAAGGGATCCTGTCACCGGAAAACATGTTTTTTTCAAAACACATCAGTTAATAGTGCTACTCCAGCAGAATTCTGCACTGAAATCCATTTCTCAAAAGAGCAAACAGATTTTTTTATATTCAATGTGACTTGTGCCTGCACTTTAGGAGAGAAATGCTTTCTGGCAGGCTGCTGTTTTTCCTTCTCAATGTAACTGAATGTGTCTCAGTGGGACATGGGTTTTTACTATTGAGTGTTGTTCTTAGATCTACCAGGCAGCTGTTATCTTGTGTTAGGGAGCTGCTATCTGGTTACCTTCCCATTGTTCTTTTGTTTGGCCGCTGGGGGGGGGGAAGGGAGGGGGGTGATATCACTCCAACTTGCAGTACAGCAGTAAAGAGTGATTGAAGTTTATCAGAGCACAAGTCACATGACTTGGGGCAGCTGGGAAATTGACAATATGTCTAGCCCCATGTCGGATTTCAAAATTGAATATAAAAAAAATCTGTTTGCTCTTTTGAGAAATGGATTTCAGTGCAAAATTCTGCTGGAGCAGCACTATTAACTGATTCATTTTGAAATTTTTTTTTTCCCATGACAGTGTCCAGGTGAGTTTTGAAATTACTAACTAGCCACGGTACTTATTTGGGCTACTTTTTGGGCCTTTGGCTGGTTTGTACTATAGAAAACAGCCAAAGTTTTTTCTTACCCTTAGGGTAGGACTGCACAAACTTTTTCGTTGCGCTCCGTCGTACTGTGACAAATCGCATGCGATGGAAATAAAGTAAGTGAATGCATTGTCGGATGAAGTCGCAGCATTCATGTGATGCGTCACGACTGTCCGATGCAGATGCTGCACGTGTCGCTTCGGATCAACGCTGCAACTGCATCCGACAATGCATTCACTTACCTTTTTTCCGTCGCATGCGATTTGTTGCAGCACGTCGGATCGCGCCAAAAACGTCCGTGTAGTCCTAAGGGTAGAAATACACAAGCATTTTTCATCAGATGTTATCTGATCCTCCATGCAACACTACGCTGCGCAAACACCACGCAACAGCACAAGCTTTTGTAGGATGCTACAAAATCTGATGCCCCAAGCCTAGAATGTAAAGCCGGATCAGATAAGTCGGATGGAGTCTTTAGTTCATGCGTTTACACCCGACAGTCAATATATTTCAATGAGGAAAAAAGTCTTTCAGACACGGTCCATTTTTATCTTGACGAATGAAGACACAGTATGTAGCATTCACATCCGACAGTTGTGTCATGTTGGATGGAAACTTTCACATGTAGTTTACGCATCCTATTTTTGTATCAGTCCTATTGTATTTTGAGGGCAGGACTAGACATAGCGTGTGGACCCGACACGTCGCAATGCGACTAAACACATGCGACGTGTAGGATGTTTTACAGAAAACGGAAGTGAAGGAGAAATCGCTGGAAACAGTCGGATCAATGTAGTTGTTTCCTGCGATTTCTCCTTCATTTGTTTCTGTAAAACATCCAACACGTCGCATGCGTTTAGTCGCATTGCGACGTGTCGGGTCCACGCGTTTCGCTTAGTCCTGCCCTAACCCACAAGACTTGTAGGATGCATTTGTCGATCCGACACCATCATACAAAAGCACTCGTGTAGTTCTACCCTAATGTTCCAAGCCTGGGTAATGTAGTTTTTGTTTAACAATTTGCCAACTGCCAAGTTTAATGTAAGACTACAATATCCAGCATGCAATGGGAGTCGGCAGTTACCAGATTTTGGGCTCTGCATTTTCAAATTTTCCGGTGACGTTCCTCAATTTCAGACAATTTTGGGTCAAAAATCTGCTGGCCACCAAAATGTCTAGAGGTTGAATTGTTTCACCAATATTTATTGAAATTGTATATGTATTCTGGCCTTCTGGCCGCACTACCACACGCTGGCGCAAAAGTGCCAGCGTGCGAGCGCCGGAGCACTTGGGAGCACATGCTCCCCAAAGAGCAGCTGGGCCGCATGCCGTCCCCAAAAATGTGCAGCCCTAGGCCCAGGCCTATGTGGCCTCGCCACAAATCCGGGCCTGCCTACTGTCATTTATAAGGTTATTAGAACTGTAGTTCTCTGACCATATAAAAGCACAACACTAGGCCCTCTTGGACATCCTATATTCCTAACATGCCCCTAGGACGTCACGCCAGCACCCACCTGAGCCCTGGTACCACTGCTATTTTCCTATACCCAGTGGTGGAACTACCGGGGGTGTGGAGGTTGTGACTGCACCAGGGTCCGCACCACCTCGGGGCCCACCATCGGTGCCCGAATCAGCCCCGAAAATTGCTTTTGAGGGGGCCTGCACCCATGCCCCACAGGGGGTAGTTACGTTACTGCCTGTACCTGAACCTGCAGGTGGTCATCATTGAGGGGCTCTGCCACTGACTCCACCAATGTGTAAGGGGACACAGTTAAAAGTCCCATTTACAGCATGGAGCAGAGCTGGAAGGACCTGTGCATCACTAATGCTCTGGCTTGTCTGCAGCTCTCACTTACCTGCCATGCTCGAAGAACTTTCAAATAACCATTTACTTACCTTCACTCCAGTACAGCTACCTCTTCTCTCCTCAATTCAGAGCAAGCCAAGTGAAAAAAATAGGAGATATTACCTCTAGGTTACATACACTGTTTATATCTATGTATATATAATGTAGATGTTATAAAGCAACTGGGACAATGCTTTCTGGGACATTACTACCAGAGTGGAGTAAATAGGCAAGTAGGTAAAAAGAAAAGGCAGGGTCGGACTTGCACTGTTGACCCAGGCATTGAATACTTCAAGCTCCCCCCCCCCCCCACAGCAATTGGGTCTGCGAGGAAGAGGGTTGTTTTGACTGTTCTTGTAATCATACCTAGTTCTACATGTACAGCACAGTTCCCCCAGTAAGACTGATCTGAGGCATAGTCATTTTGTTCTAACGCTTTTGCCATTTTGTTTATTTCGGAAGCTTTTAATACATTATTAATCTTTGCTTTACCGAGATCTCTGCAGTTTTAATGAAGAAGAGAGTTCAAGCCTGAGAATGTGAACTGCTAGCCGAATCACAAATGACTGAAAACACTTAAGGCAAAAGCTAGAAGAACTCCAGCTGGAATTATGATGGCTACTAGCAGATAAATAGCTGGTCTTTTCACACTACGGTTTGTTTTTTCCCCAGTCGGACCAGCTTGGGGTGCTACTGAGGCCACCCTATGCGTTTCCAGTATTTTTGCACCAAAGAAGCACCCATCCTGCTGGTAGTTTGCTATTTGATAGGCCCTGATATGGGGAAAGACTACAAAGGCCTGTGTCTATGGTGGCTTTTTTTCATAGATGCCACTCGTGGGGCTTGTTTCTCTAACCCAGGGGTCCCCAACCTTTCTTACCTGTGAGCCATATTAAAATGTAAAAAGAGTTGTGGAGCAACACAAGCATAATAAAAGTCTCTGGGGCGCCAAACAAGGACTGTGATTGGCTGTTTATTAGCCCCTATGGGTATGTTTGGGCGAATTTGCCCTGTTTCGTCAAAAATTCGCTGCCGGTGAAATGTCACTGACGGGCATTAAAGTCTATGGGCGTCAAAAAACTTTTTGATGCACAACGCCATACAAGTATATGGGCGTCATTTCTGCGGTGAAACAAGCCGAAAAAAAATCGCCCATCCCTACCTATGGGGACTGGCAGCCTACAGGAGGATGTGTTTGGCAGTATATCTGGTTTTTATGCAACCAAAAGTTGCCTCCAAGCCAGAAATTCAAAAATAAGCGCCTGCTTTGAGGCCACTGGGAGCAACATTCAAGGAATTGGTGAGCAACATGTTGTTCGCGAGCCACTGGTTGGGGATCACTGATCTAACCATATCAAAATTTCTCTGAAACATAGGGCAGAACACCCTGGTAGACCCTGGTGGAAAATGCCATCGAACAATAACTACCATTGTGCATTAATTAGCAATGGATCTCCATAGGCCCACATTATGAACTGATTGTTTGACCTGGGACCAAAGATTCAAATCAGTCCAATTTGGCCTATCTTGGCTAAATTGTATACCTAGCTTTAGACTTTCTTAGCTAGATTACAATTCCAAGCTTTCTGTCTCAATAAATAAGTATAAGGGGGGAAGCGGGAAGCCCCCAACCCATCAGGAGCTCCCTGTAACTCATAGTGTTACATAGGTAAAAAGAAAAAATAGCACCTGTGTTTCAGCATTTCTTGTTTCATTTCCCACTGAATAAAAAAGGAAAATCCCCAAGTATTCCACCAACGCATTTACTTACTTGAACTGATTTCGTCTGGCTCTGTTCCCAGGGCAACACTGTTGCCATAGTGACAGGACCACTGAAAATTTCTACCCTTGTAAAGATGGAGCTACTGAAGTCTGTAACTATGGAATGGGAAGGCAGTAGCAACAGCAGGCACTGGGAGGTCAGTCAATATTTTGCTGACAGTTATTAATAGGAAAGAATTATAACAGATAATACTGAGAAATTTTTTTCAGAAATGGTGGCGGCCTTAGTAGACGATAGTATTTTGTGGCAGATTGCCAGTTATTTTTTATTGTTTGTATTTATTTAAAATTATTTACTACATGTATTGGATCTATTATCCAGAAACCCATTATTTAGAAAAATCAAAATTACAGGTAGGCTCCGTTTTAATTAAATAATGTAAATGATTTCCCTTTTCTCTGTATTATTAAAGCAGTACCTTGTACTTGATCTACACTTAGCTATAATCAGTAGGGATGTCGCGGACTGTTCGCCGGCGAACTTGTTCGCACGAACATCGGCTGTTCGCGTCCGCCGCAAGTTCGCGAACGTCGCGCGACGTTCGCGTCAAAATCGTTCGACCATTCGACCATTCGATCGCTAAAATCGAAGGATTTTCGTTCGAATCGAACGATCAAAGCCATTGGATTGAATGAAATCATTCGATCGAATGGCTTCGATCGTTCGATTCGAACGAAAATCGTTCGATCGAACGATTAAAATCCTTCGATCGTTCGAATCGAACGATTTTCGGATGTTCGAAGTTCGCAAACTGTTCGCGAACTGTTCGCATTTTTTGCCGGTGTTCGCGAACGGCGTTCGCGAACACATTATCGGCGGTTCGCTACATCCCTAATAATCAGTTCTTACTGGAGGCAAAACAAGCTCATTGGGTTTAGTTAATACTTCAAATTTTTTAGTAGATTTAAAGGAACAGTGATACCAAAAGTGTTTTAAAGGAATTGCAATATAATGTACTGTTGCCCTGCACTGGAAATACTGGTGTGTTTGCTTCAGAAACACAACTGTACTTTATATAAACAAGCTACTGTGTAGCCATGGGGGCAGTCATTCAAGCACAGGATACACAGTAGATAACAGATGAGTTCCCATTGTATACTACAGAGTTTATCTGTTATCTGCTGTGTATCCTGTGCCATTTCTCCTTTTTCAGCTTTGAATGGCTGCCTCCATGGCTACACAGCAGCTTGTTTATATAAACTATAGTAGAGTTTCTGAAGCACAAACACCATTTTTACCAGTGCAGGGCAACACTACATTATATTTTCATTACTTTAAAACACTTAAATTTTTTGCTGTTATTATTCCTTTAAAGGGGACCCGTCACCCAAAAAAAATAATTCCAAATCCTATTTTATCATGTTATTCAAGCAAAATGCATTTTATTTACAGTGTAGAAATTATTTGAATCTTGTTTCCTTTCATCTGGGAATTAATAATTATAACAAGCAGGCAGGAGCCATTTTGTGGACACTTTTATTAAGGCAAGCCTTGTATCATCTCAAAATCCTGTTTGTGCACCAGAATAGGGGGCCTGATGTCCATCCCCATGCCCTGGCTACACAATTAAATGGTGAAGAGAACAGGGGGAATGTGTGGAGAGGAGTGACATCTAGGAAGTGCTGAATGGAAAGTGAAAGTAATTGTCTGCCCTGCCTCTATGCCTAAGGCATATAGGCGGGCAGCCAATATTTGATTGACAGCTATGAATGCTTTAATAAAAAATAATAATTTGGGTTTCATGTTTAATTTGAAAAGGGCATTTATTATACAGATTTTTATGTCTGGGTGACAGGTCCACTTTAAGGTATAGAGATCCAAATAATGGAAAGATCTGGAAAACCCCAGGTCCCAAGCATCCATGGTCCATTGGCACATGATTGGATCATAAAATGGACATGGGCAATAATCAGCTAAGGTGATTTTACAGCCTGTCAATAGATATCTGAGCAAGCCTGGATCAGATTATGATTGTGGAAGCAAACCGTTTGGGCCCATATAAGGGTTTATAGACTTGCTGGTGACCGACAGCCAATATGTACCTGAGTATTCGAAGAATATTGCTGGCCAAGAATACAGTTCTACAGATTAAACTGATCTACAGTTCCTAGCACCTTGTCAACAGCTGGCCTGCAGCATGTCAGTTAAAGGAGAACTAAACGCTATATTACAAAACAGGGTCCTTACTCTGTCCACCCTCCTTTTCCCCCAACCACTGGATAAGAGAAAGCACCCCTATTTCTTTGTACCACAGCTCAAACAGGCTAGAAAAGCCCACTACTTTGGCACACCACCCCAAAGTCCCTCGCAATAATTGTCATTGCCAAGATTACAGATGCCATTTCCAATGCATTTCAGCCCCTCTCATGTTGCACCATACAGCCCGCCAATTTATTGGGAGACGTGGGGTTCAACTGGACCAAGTCCCACCAGGTTTTATCCAGTGCCCTGGTGGGCCAGTCCTAAACATATTATATGATGGACTGTAAGATAGTAGATGAGGTTGAAAAACGGCACAGGTCCATCAGGTGAAACCTGCCTTCATGCTATTATTAAGTCAATAACGGGTTACGCATGGAATAGGCAGAGTTACACTAATGAACACCCAGGTAGGTTTGATGTCATATTCACAGACGGAATGTGATTAGAGGCTTTGCTATTTTACCAGTCCCAATCCTTTAATTCCCACCCCCCTCCCACATACAGACCAAAGAGAGAAATGAAAACATCCAGACGCATAGAGTTAGAATTGTATCTTTTATTTAAATGAGACATAAGCCTACAGCATTAGCAGCACATTAGCATTGCGCACACGTCACTGGCAATTTGGACCAATCAACACAAACCCCACCACATCTAATGACATGGTAATAACTTTGCATTTTTTTGCTTTATGGCAAGGTTGGGCGAACCCATGCAATCCATACCGTCCCCTTGCTCACTTCAGCAATACTGTATATATCATCAGTGTAGCTCCAAGGGAAAATGCATTCTGGACATAAGAAGTTTATCTTATGTTTGTCTTCCATAAGACGGACAATTAAATATGAGTTTTTAAGCTTATTGCCTGGATAGAATAGTTTTTTTAGATTTAAGGGGAGCTGTCATGTTGTGTTTCCTTGATATATTTTGAACTAGAGTGTCCATAGTGGTCAAAAATGTAGATGGCGCTATTGAAAACGCTTTATTTTTTGAAGGTAAAAAACCCCCACCCACCCAATATAATGTATATAGTCTCTGCCCTCTTATTCTAATGTGAATAGTGAAACAGAAAATAATTTATAAATAAGGTATTTTTCCCCATTAATGTCAAAAGCATCTTATATTGATTGGGTAGCTTGGTATCTTAGGTGATTCCCATCATGAGCTGTGTAAATCAATCAAATCAAATAGCCGCTCATTGATCAGCTTGTTCTCTAACAGAGAGATCCTTGCAACATTTCCAAGGGGGGTTAGCTACCCTCGCTCTAAGTTCATTTCTTGCCTTTCTACAGTTTTGAGCATCACAAGAATTAAATATACAGGACCCAGATATCAATGGACTCTTCTCTGTGGGACCTGCCTGGAACATTTAATACAAAGGTTTATACAACATGTAAGGCAGCATTTGTACTAACATATCCAACCAAAATATGTATCTGCTAGGCCAATAATAAAGGGGAAGTGGGGCCTCATGCTATTTGCTTAGGTAGAAGGCTCATGCTTTAAGCAAAGAAAGACCACGGCCCTGTAGAACCTCTTCTCAGGCAGGACTTTCCTGGAATCTGCTTTGCTGATGGAAATGTATTGGGCAGAAAGACTTGTTCCCAGTGATAAGGTTCATTGATGCATAAGTAACCTCAAAACTGAACTACAACTATCAGCATCTCAAGCAGGTGGTATAGGTTAGCGATAGTGGTTGGTCCTGGATGGGTATTAATGATCTTAGAAACACTGAATTCACAGGTAAAGCAAGTAAAAATTATCCATGCAATTGCAAGCTTAGCACTTTCCCACTGACATTTCGCATGCCTGTCTTTATAGACTTCAGCTAAACAGCATTATCTGAATTGGTGGAATTGTACTATTCTTTTAAAGTCCATGGAAATCCTCCTTTCAAGAAGATTAAATGCAGTGAGGGTGCAACATGTCGGAGCTCCAATCTTTGAACGGAGTTGCCATACTGAGGGTACTGCAATAGTCCTGCACCCCCTCTGTATAAGTTTCCAAGCTGAAAATTAAATAAAATTAGTATTGCGTGCGGATGGTCAAAATGGAATCGGGTCTAGTTCTTCCTAAAGGGTATGATTGTGATCTGAAAGCCGACATGTGATAATATTCATGGCTATATGTGTTTCACTTCCTCCACGCTGCTGTTTTTTCCTTGGTAATCCTGCAAGGCAATGACAGGGGATAAGATAAATATTCTAGATATTATGCAGTCACATGTACTGACCTTGCATAACCAAATGGGAGATAATTATAAGGATACTTGGCAGGCAGAACAGCACATACAAGTGACCCCCCCCCTGGATTTTCTTTAGACATTAATCCCCAGCTGTTTGCATGGCTACATAAGGCACGTGTCGGATCTCTGCAGGGTGGGGGGTATGAGCCGCCTCCTGCTTATCGCCTTATTATATTATCTGCTTCCCGGACATACTCAGCCCAAAATAATCTTATTATTTACTGTAGAAAGAGCTATTTTTTTCAGTTGCTGAAATGCCGTTGCGGAATATGCATGCCCAAATCTCCAGGGGACATTCATCTTGTGTTCATTTGTCTTATGTTTTTCTGACAGAGGCATTTATCTAGAAAATTCCCAAGGAATTTCATTTGGGAGGTTTCTATGTCACATGATTCCAATAGGCAGCAGCAATGCGCATTGCCTTATCTGCAGGGAATTGTGAGAGAGTAGGAATTCGTTTTGCATTTTACTATGAGCTGTAGCTGCAGAATATGGCTTGATGATAAAGCGGGTGAATTAGGGATGGAACCCTAAAGCCAGGGGTGATCCTGGCCCCTCCGCCGCCTGAGGCAGCAGCAGTTGCTGCTGCCCCCCCTCCCCTGGAAATTCGCTCTTAAAGTACCAGGAGCAGCATTTTTGCTGCCCCTGGTACCTAGTGGGGTGCTGCTGCCTGAGGCGACAGCCTCAACTTGCCTCATTGGCGAAGCACCCCTGCCTAAAGCTATAGCAGGTCCTGCAAAAGAATATTAAATGTAAAGCTGTGGTTTTGTGGGAAATAAACTACTAAATATCTCTGGGGTATAATGCAGCATCCCTGCTTCCCCTTGGACCCACCACAACTAGGGTTGCTACCTGGTCAGTATTGTACCGGCCTGGCCAGTAAAAATTATAGTTGATCCCAATGTTATTAATAGGGAAAAAAGATAAGGCTGGTATTTTTTTCCAGAAAAGGTGGCAACCCTAACCACAACTTGGGCTTGTTAGTGTAGTCAAGCCGAGCAGCTGCGGACTGAGTTGTCTGTTCAACGTACGTAATGCATATTTTGTATAATTCCTTATAATACACAAAAGACATGAATATCCTGTAAATTATATCCTTATAATCTGATGTCATCAGTTATAAACGATGAGTTCTGATGTAATTTCTGTCACATGACTTACTGAAACTTGTGTATTATAATAAATAAAGTACCCCCAGTTGCAAAATATGAGGATATTAGAAGTAACTTCGGAGTTCCAAGTCTTGTATAAAAATATATGGTCATGAAACTCCTTGGTAACTTATAATATCCTTATATTTTACAAGAGGGGGTACTTTATTCATTAAAGAATAAACTAAAGAAGCCCCTTAAACAGGGTCGGACTGGGCCGGCAAGAAAAAACCTGGTGGGACCCAAGCCCTTGTGGGGGTTGCAGATATGGAGGGGAAGGACCTGGCCAATGTGTCTTTGCTGCAGGGGCCCTGAAACAGCAGACCCAGTGGGCCCCGGGCCCTCCAATCCAACCCTGACCTTAAATGGCATATTTTATAAATGGGATATTTTTATTAAAAATTTTAAGTCAGTGCCCGTATTTGTCTTATGCCATTCATGTGATAGTGGTTGGCACAGTAGAGGCAGATGGTCAACAGTGGTAACATAAGGAAGCAAAAGCACTTCAGATATATACAGGAAAAAAATGTTACCCTGACATAGGACTATACATGATTCCCAAGTACACTCAACCATGTGATTTGTGCTTTATTAAACTTCAGTCACTCTTTACTCCTCCAATTACATTCAGAAGGAGAAACAATAGCTTAACTGAAAGCAGTTGCATTGTGAAGTGCTGGCTCTATCTGAAAGCACAGGATCAGGCACAGTGACCAGTGTTTTGTCACCCCATTGATTTCCATCAAAAAGGGGTGTTCATCAAAAAGCCATGAATCATCCCATGTGCCATTGTCCTCACAGGGTCTGCTATTCTCTAGTTTTGCCGCTGTCAGGAAGTGCTGAATTACTAATTACTGAATAATAACAGTGCATGGAAGTTTAAAATATAGGCAATCTGTCATCCTCAAAGTTGCTCTTCCTTCAGCAAGCATGAGAGTTATAGTTCTGGCTCATGTTAAATTTTAAGGCCCCTGTAATTAAGTAACCTTCACAATTCTAAAAATGTAGCCATGTGCAAACTGATGCCCCCTAAACATTGTATCTGATGCAAATTAAAGCAGTTTTTACCTGAGCACTTTGTGCTGGCAGGGGCTGGTAGGGTGCCCTGTAAAGCATATTCAGGATGGCAGAACATAGTAGATCTTCTGCTGCTTTCTGTTCTGTCAGCTGCTTCTCCTCTGACCTGCTGGGACAGTTCATAAACCATTAGACATTATTGAAATCCAAGGCCCACTTAGCAATAATGATAACGGGGCAGCCATCAAGGGGTACCTGTGCCATTTTCACCTGGAGTTTGTTCTGGCGGGCTCTGAAAGCTCCAGTATCCCTTTAACATGCGGTAAGGGCCAACACCACTAAAGATGGTTTCCAGGCTAAGGTCTGACAGACAATGGACTAAAGGTGGCCATACATGGAAAGATCCGCTCGTTTGGCGATGTCGCCAAATGAGCGGATCTCCCTCCGATATGCCCACCTTGAGGTGGGCAATATCGGGCAGATCCGATCGTGGGCCCTATGGCCCAACGATCGGATCCTAGCATTCGGCAAACGGGCGGTCGGATCGCGGGACCGCATCAACGAACAGATGCGGCCGCGATCCGACGGGATTTTTAAACCCATCCTATCGAGATCTGGCCGACTTTCGGCCAGATCTCGATCGGGGAAGCCCGTCGGGGGACCCCATACACGGGCCAATAAGCTGCCGACACAGTCTGTCGGCAGCTTTTATCGGCCCGTGTATGGCCACCTTAACATGATAAAACTGGGTTGGAATCAGAATAAGAGCAGGAGAGGGATTATTTTTGGGGTCTGACTCATAACATTTTATAAGTGCAAATTTAATATATATATTTTTCTCAGTTAAACAGTGATGATTCCCAAATGAGTGTTCTATTGTTTTAGAGACTGGCAGCTGAAGGTGAAAAAAGCAGCACCTACATCACCCATGAGGAGGAGTGACTGGGTTCTATCTCATCATCTACATATTATTTTACTTCAATGAATGGATCAGGATCAAAGTGAGAACAAAAGATCATGTTTGAAGACATCACATGGTTCTAAGGGCCAGGGAATTTTTTTGGATGTGTAGAAATTGCCTACATCAAAAGCAGGTGGGATGGGGCAGTTTTCTGGTGCAGACAGTACTCTAAATTAGGCTAGGGGACCCATTGAATGAGGCTTAACTCATACAGGGTTACAATTCTCTGTTGAGTTACTCTAGGAGCAACAGGCAGTTAGGTATAGGTAGATGAGTAGTTTTAGCTCCACTAAAGCTCAAAGTGTCCAGAGCAGGGCCACCAATAAGGCCCCTAGTAATATGTAAAATGGGGAAACTCATGAGGTGAGGACAATGGGGCACTAAAAGTTTGAAAAAGCCAAATCCATCAGGCCAGTTGGTTAACATTAGGTGATTGGCTCAGATATAAGCCCCACCCAAAAAGGGAGGGGCCTAATGTTGTACAGCTAAATGGCAGCTCTGCTCTCTATAGAGCAAAAAGTTACAAGAATATTGGGTTGGTCCAAAGCAGTGGAAGGGTGCACAGCCCAGAGACCAACTAAGTTGAGATTTGAAAGTCAATGTTAACTTGAATTTGTGTATAGTATTAAAACTAAAACTAAAGTATTAAAAAAAAATATAGTCGTTACGTTTTAATGCATCTATGTATATATGATGTATATTAAGTAAATAATTATGTTCCTGAACTGTTCTACTGCAATCAAGACACAGATTTCCTTTAGACATAAGTAAAGCCTCTCTCACAGGAATAGCTGAGGGATCAGAAGAGACGTACCTTAGTTCTGGTAGGCTGTTATATGCAAGTTCCTTTAGGATTTCCCTCTGATTGTCCACATCTGGCACGTCTATTTGGTAATTTTCCTCAATGTCCCTAGTCAGACATAAAGGGGATTGATATTATTCCTGTTTGTTGAAAATGATAATGTCACTGTCAACAATGGTAGTTTGGTGCTTTTTAGCATCATTGTGTAAATATAATGTATAATTTGGAGAAGAGGGATTTTAGCTTCCTCTGGATCAGTCAGGAATAGTCTGACCAAGTGCAAGTTTGCCAGCCTCATCTATTATATAAGTAACTTCCCAATTAAAAGGGTGGTTCACCTTTGTGTTACATTTTCTCAAATAATAATGATGCATGACTTTTCCCAGCAGAAATTAGTATGTTACTATATTTCCTGTTCACCAAAAGCAGAAATAATCTTAGAGGCTGCAGGCATCTGTTGGCTCCTCCATGAGCGATTGTAGCTGCTCACCCTTGCCTGTGTGACATGCATCAAAAGAGAACTAAAGCTGGCCATAGACACACAGATACTATCGTACGATTTTCGGATCGTGTGTGGAGTGTGCTGACATCTTTCGTCCGGCGGAGATCGGTCGTTTGGTCGATCGGTCGTTTGGTCGATCGGTCAGGGTTGATTTTGACCCGACCGATCCCGCCGGAGCCCATTGCGCATCGTAATCGATTGTTCGGCCATACAGCCGAACAATCAGATTACCCCCGATATAGCCATGCCTGTTAATGGCATATCGGGGAAAGATCCGCTCGTTTGGCGATGTTGCCAAATGAGCGGATCTTTTCGTCTATAGCCACCTTTATTGTTACAGTTCTAGTGTGATAGACAACTCTATATGAAAAAGTAGTGCATAAATGAGTCATTATAGTCTATTATATGCCATTCTTAATATATTACTCCATTCTGCCGCCTTCTTCTAATCCAGTAGTTCCATATATTAACATATTGAAGAAGAACTTACCTTTTCCCAGCAAGAGCAGAGTTGATGATCTTGCGTATAGCAGCTGATCCCCTGGCTCGGCTGAATTCACTGGTGAACCTCCCATCAACGTGACGCTTGCTTCTGCCATAGATAACAATTCACATCCCATAAATACATCATTAGCCTTGTAAGGTCTCATTTACACAACTAACTGTATCTATAGTTGTATCTAATCAGCTGCATTTTAAATATGCGTTCAGGGTGAGTTACATTCAAGCAAATGCCTATTCTTTATGAATGGGATGATTGGTGAATGCATGGAAAATATAGCAGAACTATATTATCCGTGTTTAACCATTCATGGAAATGCAGCCCAGGGAGGGATATCTCACATGGCTCCAAAATGCTTTTATTCAAGAAAGCCTTCGATGATTGTGATCTTAAAAAAATAAACCTTAATGAAATCTCTCCAGACTTTTATATTCAACGCTAAATATAACAGCACATGCCCCCAGCCCTCTGTCTTACCTGGCAGGAAGTGAAGAGGAAAAGGATAATTGCAGGAAGACTAAAAGGATAATTAGTGCTCTGGCCTCCATTATTAAATGCACGGTTTTCTCTGGAAAGAACCAATGACAAGAACAATTTTTTAACGAATGGTGCAGTGTAATGTATGGGAGTACACGTTATATCTGACATCTTCCTGTGCTCCTAAATACTTCTTAATTAAAGGGTGTCATTCCCAGGAGCCGCCAGGTGTTCCATTATAAGCCAAACAATGATGCTGGATGTTTTTCATTATCATTTTCATTAGAATAGATAATATATATTTACGACCTTTTAGTGCCCAGCAGCTTTGTATCAAAGGGGTAGTTTACCTTTAAAGTAACTTTTAGGATTTTATAGAATGTCTGTTTCCTGAAAACTTTATAATTACTCTTAAATTATTTATAGTTTATGGATTATTTGCCTTTTTCTTCAGATTTCAAATGGAGGGTCGCTTACCCAGGCAGCCAAAAAAAAAAAACAATTGCTCCTTATGGCTACAATTTTATTGTTATTGTTACAATTGTATTACTTATCTTTCTGTTCAGACCTATCCTATTTATCTTCCAGTCTCTCATTCACACCACTGCCTGGTTGCTATGGTAAACTGGACCATTATTTAATATGAATTTACAAGTGCAACATTCAATTGAGACCAAAAATTTGGTCTCATGGAGGACTGAATCCCCCATTCATGACCTGCTGAGTTGAGATGTGAAATATAAATGATTATAACTCTATAGACAGATTCCTTAAAGTGTCCTTCTGCTTGGGGTTGATGGCCAAGACAACAGCTAGGTCTACCAGATCCGTACTCTCCAGCCAAACAAGGAATCCTCCCGGTCTGATTAGATTTTTGAAAGCCACGCTTTAAGTAATCAAAAAACGTGACAATTGTATAATTTAAAAAGTATAGGGGAATATAATAAAGTGATAGCATCTCTTGTTACTGGAGCTCCAGTTCAACCAACCTTTTTAAACATCTTTGTAATCGCATGGTGGAATTACATTCTGTTCAGTGCTTGGCTAAGCCTTTTAAGTAGTTTCCACAAAAACATGAACTTGTTGCATCCCTATTATAATCCAGTTAAAGGAACTGCCATTGAGGCTGCCTAGACCAGAAATGTCCACTGATTTTGCACTACTGGACACTGGTTAGGGTTGTAGGTTGAATGTCCTTGATGTAGAAATAAGCAAGTAACAAAAGCAAAGACATGCTATATGTATCCACACCTCAACTCCTTTTGTAAAGGATAGCACTGATCTGTACTTACCCTCCTAAGGCTGTTAGGTTACCCCCGTCTGTGGCTCTTCTGATGAGACTGATGGAGCGTACAGGAAAGAACCTACTGTCTTCTTTTTATTTATACCCAAATCTACTCCGGGTTGTGCATCATATCATCAACCTCATAGTGATGGCACCTGTACAGAGAAAATTATGGCCCTTCCGGTGAATCATTCTCAGACTATTATTGCCTTAACTAATTAGGGGATTAATAGAAAAGAAGATAAGGTAATTGATCAATGGATGGTGGAAATGCTACTGGTCGATACAGCAGTATTGATGTTCCCATATGGAACACATTGTTATCTCTACCAAACCTGTCTTCTGTACACAGACTCCATATCAGAGAGCCTAGTGATTGGCTTTACTCAAATAACAGAGACACTTGTGTCTAATGAACAGTCGCCTGAAATATACTGTAAATCTGAACAAACAAACCCAATAGCCTTACAGCATTTTGCTTTTGGCCATTTTGCTTGCTATGTTTTCCACAGTCAAAACATGGGGTAAAAATGCTTAAAATTGCCAAGCACAAAGTAAGCGAAAAAACACACATTAGCATTTACATTCAATTCTTGCTGATAGCTATAACAGAAGGACCAACTGAAGGAGACATCAGATGTTTTGAAGGCCCATTGTTAATAGGGAAAATATGAAATGTCCAATATTGCTACATGTGCCATAAGCCACTAATAAGCCCAGTATTTAACAAATTAACCGCTGTGAAGACCCTCAGCTCATTGAAAATGGATATTTGAACTGCAGTAATAAAGTAATAAAACTTGAATTGTCCATAACTTTTTTTTTATTTTCGGACAAGACCATAGGAAATGAAAGCAGTCTGGATTTGGAGTTTAAATTTGGAGCAGAAAACAGCATTACTGGTAGAAAGTTTTTTTTTTTATATGTTTGTTTTTTTTTTAATTTATGTGTCCCATCCCATGTGCTAAGTGTATTCATCTGAAATGTTGCTCTAGCCATATTTCCTTATTAATTAGATGTATGTATATATAACTTGTATGTATGTATAACTTTATTTGTAAAGCACTGTAAAGGAGCCGCAGCGATGTACATTGCATAAAAGTACAATATATATATATATATATATATATATATATATATATATATATATATATATATATATATATATATATATATATATATATATAAAAGTATACATGGGTAAGACAAATCACATAATAAATATATACAGAATCATAGGACAAAGAGCTTAAGTGCTATGTAGTAAGAGATATAGTGGGAAGCAGGTCCCTGCCCTATAGAGCTTACAGTCTAAGTGGATGGGAGGCTAACATACAGGTACAAATTGGAGATGAAAAAGTGCTCAAGGTAAGGCATAGTCAGTAGGCATAGGACTAGTCTAATGTTCTAGTGCTCCAAAAGCTAGGCTCTTAGTTTTTTCTTGAAGAGATTAAGAGAGCACTCCTTACGGAGGAATTCAGGGATGGAATTCCAGAGGTAAGGAGCAGCAAGATAGAAGGGTTTGAGACGAGAGGTGGCAGATGGTTGTAAGCTGTGAAAGTAGAAGTCAAAAATTCAGGAGAGATTATTGTATTACGATAATTAGACCATTTATTACTAGTCTTTTCCAAAAAGTGACAAGATATATTTGGATTTTACCCACAACTTTCCATTTAGGTTCCAAATGTGCTGAACATAATTTTCGCCTATTCTTTTTATTATTCTTTTTATTTCTTGAGCTAAACAGGACAAAGAGAGAAACCAGATCTACCCCATGTTTTTACAATTCTGGTTGTTGCAAAGTAGATAATTAGATTTAATTAGATTACAAGTGTATAGGTGACCCCTTTTCACCCCCAAAATAATGGACTTCTGCTTACCTCCATCTAAAACAGCTACATTGGGCTGATTATGTTTAGTTAAATTGGCTAATTGCAAGAGATGATAAAAATGTAATTATATATATATATATATTTTATAATGTTCCTTTAATCATACAATTCTATGGGTAACCAGAAGAGACATTCTTAAAAAAGGGCAATTTTAGAAAATTAGATGAATATACGGAACAGTGAACGTGGGAGAAAGGCAGCATCATGTGTCTATGCCCAATTCACAGATGAAGAGTTGGTGCCGGGCCGCCAGACTATTTGCCTAGAATGTAACCCTTATCTGTTCAAACAAGTAACACAAGAGATATAGACAGGAGTAAGATTTCAGCGCATTAATGGGGTTTTAATTAGGTTGTTGCACGATCACTAATTAGCGATATGTTTGCCTACAGATGGCACAAAAGGTCAGCGTGTAATTGACTTGTGCCCAGAAAAATAAAATGAAATGACGCAGTTTTAGGAGAGTGAGCATTGGCTATATGAGCAAGTAATCCAAATTTCATGAAATTAATTTCTATTAAATTAATACCCTTTTCTCTGTAATAATTAAACAGTACCTTGTACTTGAACCCAACTAAGAAGTAATTTAAGGTGGCCATACACGGGCAGATTAAAGCTGCCAATATCTGTCCTTTAGACTGATTCGGCAGTGTATGGGGGCTTCTGGCCAAGATATCGATCAGGGAGGTTTGATTTTTCTGGCAATCAAGAACCGCATCAGTCCTCTTCCTGTCAGTGCTCATTCTCTTCGTTGTAATACGATTGTTCGGCCCCAGGGCCAAGCGTTCACATTAATCTGATATCGCCCTGCCGTTGGTGGGCATATCGGGGAAAGATCTGCTCATTTGCTGACCTCACGAAACGAACGGATATTATCGTGTATGGCCACCTTTAACCTTACTGGAAGCAAAACCAGCCGATTGGGTTTATTTACTATTTACATGATTTTCTAGTAGACTTAAGGCATGAAGATCCAAATTACAGAAAAACCCCAGGTCCCAAGCCTTCTTTATAACAGGTCCCATCATCTGCCCGGCTGCTGCACCGTCTGGTTTGCGTGCTTCTGCGCATGCGCGAAAAGACGCATCTGCAAGTAAAGACGCTTCTGCGCGAATCCACGCATGCGTACTCGCACAGATGGGAACAAGTGGCGGTCGGCAGAGAAGGGACTGGACTAGGGGTAGGAGTAAGTATGTGCCTGGCGCCCCTCCACCTTTGCGCCCTAGGCATGTGCTTACTCTGCATACCCCTAGTTCCGGCCCTGGGTCCCATACCTGTAGACTTAAAGTTTGAAAATCCAAATTACGTATAACAGGTCCCACACCTGCAGAATTTATAGTATATTTAATATAACGGGAGAATGATGTACTTATCACATTCACCTTTCCATTAAGAGAGGGGGGCATTTCCATGGCTATGACTATCTGAAAGCAACTCATCTGGCCAGCTTTTGGCAGAACATGCCCTAGAACGTTAGCACTCACTGTGCTCCTGCATTCCCTCTTTCCCAAGGTGAGCCCTCACCAGCCTCAAAAACATTGGATGATTTTTGTTATCCAGCAAAGCAGGTCCAGGTGTCAGAGAAGATATAAATAACCATATGTATTGGCAAATGTGTCAGCTGCTTCTAACTTATGTGACTGGCTCCATAAATGTTCCTTGATATTATTGGTGGTAATTAGTACTGATAGCTAAATACCCCATGGTTACTTTTTAAGAGAATATGACATTTTACTTACAATATAGTATAATTAATTAACCCTAGTCCACTGGTGTTAGAGGAAATACTCCTGTTATATGTACTAGTCCATGATGTGCTGGTCACTTTTTACATAGGTGGTATGGCTTTATAGTAAAATACCCAATGGTAACATTTTATGGAAATATAAAATTGCACTCACAATATAGTGAGTGCAATATAGTCAAGCTCTACTAATCACGTCTGAACTTGCCTTATTACTGTGTCATATACTGTATCCCCTAGGCTTTATTTTTGCACCTCATTTGCACCATTGGGAGCTACCGGCGAAAAACATTCGGTGAGAATTTTGGTCCCTTTCATAGTTTCACTTGGGTTGTGTTTTTAGCTTCAGATTGCATTGAGGATCAATGGGGCCCTGACTAATGAGTAAAGGAAAGGTATCAGTTTTGTTGGCTGGACTGATTATAATACAGTCAGTTGGCAGCACTAACTATGGCATCTCTACCTTCATGCTGCCGAAAACAATATTCAAAATATGCTATAAATAAACTGTTATTCAATATCCCCACATTCTCCCCGCAAACAAGCAGGGATCTTCTTCATACAATAACTACTAATTGTCTCACTGTGTGTCAAAAACTACCAACATGGGTGAGGTTTCCTAAAATAAATCCATAGCATCCAGTAAGCAGTTACATTAGATGAACATTGCTCCAATGGATTATTTGAAACAAGAAAATCTTTGATTGGCTGATGTGGCTTGGAGAGAGTGATACAGACTCAAGGTAGCATTAAATTGGCCTTGCAGCCTTTCTTCTACCAGCAGGTGCGCCCAACCAGACCAGCAGTGCAAATAAAAATTAAAAGAAAATATAAATGACACCCTGATCACACTGACAACTAACAGTGTCGCACTGGCCCACCGGGATTCCAGGAAAACACCAGGTGGGCCCAGGTGTCCGTGGACCCTCTTGCTTCTAAACATTTGGCCTACTTTATGGCCATTCCCTATTTCTTTATGGGGAAAAAATGCATAATAATGGAAAAATATAGTAAGTAGATATAAAAGACTATGAGAATAAAGAGGAAGAGTGAGAAGAGGAGGAATAATAGTTTGGAAAGTGGACCCAAGGTCTAAGGTTATCTGGTGGGCACCTGGTCTAAGGTTTTCTGGTGGCCCCTGGTCTAAGGTTTTCTGGTGGCCCCTGGTCTAAGGTTTTCTGGTGGCGCCTGGCATTCCAGTCCGACACTGGCTTTGGGGACCCTGTTGGTGCATGTGCATTGTGCAAATCCTGAAGCTGGGTGCACACATTGGAGGCCATTTATCGATATTGGGCTCATTTGAACCTGGGCAGTTACCCATGGCAACCAATCAACGTTTTCTTTTAAGTGTTCTACCTTCAGCTGGCCGAAAAAAAGCTAATCACTGATGGTTACTGTCCAGGTGCAAATTTGTCCAGTGTTGTCAGGCCTGGACTGGCAATCTGTGGGTTCTGGCAAATGCCAGAGGGGCTGCTAAAAGGTGCCATAGAAAGTCAGTATTTAGTGGGCTGGTGGGAGCTGTTTGGGCCTCTGTATGGGCTGACTGGGCCTCTATGTACCTGAAATGCCAGGGCCTAGTTTGACTCTCAGTCCAGACCTGAGTGTTGTCCACCCATATGTTTTGAACTTGTCTTCATATCTTCATACCACAACCTCTATTTCACCAAACTCCACCCGCTTTTTAGTTAAACATTTCCATTTTGCTGGACTGCTGTAGCAAATCATAGTCTGCAAGTACGCAGCCCAGCGCCAGGCCAGACGAGCTAGGCAACCTGGCCGGTCGCATCGCCCGATAGGTTCACACATGCATGTCAAAAAGGAGTCACTCACTGCCGAGTGGGGACCGGACTAGGGGTATGAGGCAGAGAAGGTATGTGCCTGGAGCCCCCACAGCTTTGCGCCCTAGGCACATACTTCTTCTGTCTACTCATAGTTCCAGTCCCGACCCAGCCCTTTTGTTAACAAATGATGCCCAGCGTCCAGGGCCGGAACTAGGTGTAATCAGAAGTATGGGCCTAGGGCGCAAAGTTTGGGGGGTGCCAGGCATGTACTTTCCCTGCTGTCTACCCCTCCGCCTGGTGAATGATTCCTCGCTCTTATGCTCATGTACATGCGTGAGCGGGGGTGGGGGGGGAGACGCCCTGCCAACATCTATGTTCTAACCACCAATGGAAAGATGCATGGAAATATAGAACCCATGGAGCTGGCAGTTAAAATTTTAAGGGTCAGTGCCACAGATTCTATGATCAACAGCAGGTAAGTAGTTAAAATCCATTACAGCAAAAGGATTCCTGGTGCCTGTTAATATTGTTGTTTTTAGTCGTGTTCACATGCTTTTTAGTGATCCTCTCAGGCCCGTGGGCTCTAATTCCCATAGAGCACCTTGTGGAACTGACAAAACAGCAAAACAGGCACGGGAAGTAACTGAAAATTTCATAGTGACGTCAGTCTGTTCCTTATCCATTCAGAGGCACCAGGAGCAGTCACAAGGCTGGAAACAGTAATCGGAAGTGCAGGGTAAAACTGAAACCATAGTTTCACTGTAATTGGCACAGATTTGCTTAGCCCATTGCAACTGCTCGGCTTGAATTCGGTAAGTCTGATCCTGTCTGTATCTGTGCCAAGAGCCACTGCAGAATGTGGGTAAGATCGCAGCTCTTATTTCCATGTGCAGAATAACAGGGTGTAGGGAGGGGGTTGCAGCAACAAACATTGTTGCAGTAAAAGTTTAAGGGGGATATAAACCCAAAAATATAATTTTGCCTTATGAAAGCAACCACAATTCTGAGAAACTTTCATACATTTGTAACTCTAATTTGGGCTATCCAGACCCAAAGGCATTAATGTCCAGCTAGTTGTTAGAGCATGGGTTACATGTGACTCAAACACCCCAGGCTGGGGCCTTCGCTAAATGGAAGATTTCAGGAATGGTGTAGTGCAACTCTCAGGCTACTGTGCAACAAAAAAAATGGGTGCCAGGAGGTTCTTGCAATATAACAAAATAACTTTTATTTGTCCAAGACAAATGATCCACAGATTTACTTACAGTGGTACAGAGGCATTGGCAGTATATAGGCATTCCCCGCTCACACAGAGCTTCCAAGGTAGATGCCAGGGACACAGTGACCTAGATCCTCACACAGGGGATCAGGGAAATCACTAGACCTAATCCCTATTAGGCTATGTCCCTATACTAGAAAAGCTGAGCCTGCTTGGACTGAACACCTCCCTCTGCAGTTGGGTTCTGGACTTCCTGACCAACAGACCTCAGTCAGTCAGGATTGGAAACATCATCTCCAGAACCACCACACAGAGCACCGGAGCCCCTCAAGGCTGTGTGCTTAGTCCTCTGCTGATCACTCTGCTAACACATGACTGTACAGCCACGCCACGCACAAATCACATCATAAAATTCGCTGATGACACGACCATGGTGGGTCTCATCAGCAATAATGACGAGTCACCATACAGAGAGGAGATGCAGCGGTTAACAGACTGGTGCAGAGCCATCAACTTGTCTCTCAATGTAGACAAAACAAAGGAGATGGTTGTTGACTTTAGGAAGACTAGGAGTGACCACCTGCCACTGTACATCGACGGCTCTAATGTGGAGATCGTCAAAAGCACCAAATTCCTTGGTGTCCACCTGGCGGAGAACCTCACCTGGTCCCACAACACCAGCTACTTAGCCGAGAAAGCCCAACAGTGCTTCTACTTCCTGCGCAAGCTGAGGAAATCCCATCTCCCACCCAGGTCCGGACTGGCATTTCAGGTACACAGAGGCCCAATCAGCCCACACAGAGGCCCAAATAGCCCCCACCAGCCCACTAAATAGTGACTTTCTATAGGACCTTACAGCAGCCCCTCTGGCATTTGCCAGAACCCACAGATTGCCAGTCCGGGCCTGCTCCCACCATCCATACTCAGAACCTTCTACAGAGGGACTATCGAGAGCATCCTGAGCAGCTGTTTCACTGTCTGGGCTGGGAACTGCACTGTCATGGAGCGCAAGACCCTACAGAGGATAGTGAAGACAGCAGAGAAGATCATAGGTGTCTCTTTTCCTTCCATCACGGACATTTACACCACTCGCTGCATCCGTAAAGCCACCAGCATTGTGGCTGATCCAACACACCCCTCACACTCACTGTTCACACTCCTGCCATCTGGAAAAAGGTACCGAAGCATTAGGGCCCTCACTACCAGACTGTGTAACAGTTTCTTCCGCCAAGCCATAAGGCTCCTGAATACTCAGGGACCGGACAGATCTCTCTCACACTCACACTCCATCTGACCTTACTATATACCACAACGTTACACAACCACTGTACACCATTGTATAAATAAATAGCCATTGGATACAAGTGTTCTCTATGAGCACTTTATCATATTCTTACTACTATTATATCACAATGATACACCCATCATGTCTGATTTAGCTTTATTTTCACATTACATCTGCTGAGTGTGCCCTGTATTGTCCTGCACTGCACTGTGCTGTCCTGTCTTGCAGGAGTTGCATATTTTTGCACTTGTACTTTTTGTCTGTTGTCCGGTACATCTATGATGTGTGTAGCACCATGGTCCTAGAGGAACGTTGTTTTGTTTCACTGTGTACTGTACAAACGTATATGGATGAAATGACAATAAACTCACTCTTGACTCTACAGGTCAGTCTTGCCTGAGAGGAGAGCTACCTCCTTGCTATCCCTCCTAGTTGGCTACTCTTTCTATCTGTACTCTCTATCTCACTCTCCTAGAGAGTCTATTACAGATATATCCCTGCCACTTACTAGCCTCATTCACGGGGTCCCTGCTCCCCGACTTAGACACCAGAGGACCCAGTCCCTCTAGGCACATGGCTTTCTGGGCCTTGCTGTACCCAAGCTCCCCTGGGCACACCCAGCTGGATCAGCATCCAGCAGCCAAAGAGGAAGATCCACCCCTTCTCACCCCTTCTCTGTGATAGGCCATGGTCACAGCGCCTCCTGGCCAATAATATAACTATGCAGATTACCTATAGCTACATGGGAATCTGCCCAGCAACTAGGGCAATGAGGAAGTGAAAGGATTTAAAGCTGTAGGGGCACATTTAACTGTATGGGTCCCTACATCTTCATTACAGATGTTCAGTGGTTTGTAAATAGGGTTGCCACCTTTTCTGGAGAAAAATACCGGCCTTCCTATATATTTATCCTTTTTCCCTATTAATAACATTGGGATCAAGCATCATTTTTACCGGCCAGGCCAGTAAAATACCGGCCAGGTGGCAACCCAATTTGTAAGTTAAAAGCTGTATCTTGTCTGTCCATTTCTATCCGCTGCACTGGTGGTTCTGATTTTTGTGCAGCAGAAGCCAGCTGATTAACAGAGGTGGGAAAGAGCATGCTAGGCTGACTTCAAGAGACAGAACCGGCAGTGCAGAATGGGACAGACTGATACTGCTTTCAATTGCAATTACGTTTACAACTAAATCTAAAATCAGTGAGACTGTTTTATCTCAAGGTGTATTCTTTAAGTTTGTTAATGCTGCTTTGTCCTGACTTGTTTGGATGTATTTTCCTTTTGTATGCTCTTTCATTTCTCTCTGTAACCTATAACCACTGGGGGTTATTTATAAACACTGGGCAAATTTGCACCTGGGCAGTAACCCATGGCAATCAATCAGATGATTGCTTTCAGTGTTCAACCAACAGCTGGCTGATAAAAGCTAATTACTCATTAGTTGCTATGAGTTACTGCCCAGGTGCAAATTTGCCCAGTGTTTATAAACGTGGCCCACTGAGGCGGAGACAAACTCAGATGAATTAATGCAAGGTATCATACTACAGATATGGGATCTATTAGTAGAAAACTCATTATCCAAAAAGTACCATTTAAGCAAGCAATTCTAATAATGCGTGATGATAACTCAGCATCAATGTGTGTTGGTGGCAAAAAATGTTTCTTTTACTGCCTATGTTTTTTTAGTAGCCTTAAAGTGGACCTGTCACCTACACATAAAGAGCTGTATAAAAAAAGTTGTTTGCAAATTAAACATGGAACCTAAATTGTTTTTTTTTTCATTTAAGCATCCGTACTGTTATAAAGGCGTTTAAATAGCTGAGCTGTCAACCAAATATTAGCTGCTCCGCCTCTATGCCTGAGGCACTTCCTAGATGTCACTGCTCTCCCCACATCCCCCCTTCCCTCCTCACATTCTATAATTGTGTAGGGCAATGTGTATGGGCATTAGGTCCCCCATTTGGGCGCATACACAATATTTTGGGGTGATACACAAATGTGTCCTAACAGTGTCCACAAAATGGCTCCTGCCTGCTGGCTGCGATTGTGTAATTCCAAGACTGAAGGAAACAAAATGTAATTAATAAATGTAGTGTAAGTAAGTTTTATTTTGCTCAACTAACATAATAACAAAATATCAAATATTGATCCAAAACGAGATAGAAAACTAAAAATATATTTACCAGGACATAGAAAACAGGCTTGCCTGCTGGGGCAATTTTTCATAGGCTATAGAAACGCGTTAGGCTTGTTTTCCATGTTCTTATCAGTGCTGGGCCAAACAACAGTAGCACCCAATATCCCCCCCCCCACCTGACTGGTTGTAGTGCCATAGCGATGGGTGCAAGCAGAAAACAGCTCATTCACTCCCGAACTGGCTGCCTCAGAAGGGTTGGAGGGGTAGGAGGGGAGAAGAAGCATGAGACCAGCACCCTTTAAGCATTGCACCCTAGGCACCTTCCACTTCTACCTACCCCTTGTTCCAGCACATCTCCTAATAAATACAGTTTTTGTTTTCTAACAGTGGCGGAACTACCGGGGGAGCAGGGGTGCGAGTGGGCCAGGCCCGCACCCCCTCAGGGCCCCCCGGCAGTCCGTGCGCCACTGACAAATGCGGCCGTATGGAGGGGGCGTGGCCCGGCTGCGCTTCACGCACCAGGGCCCGCCCCCTCTAGGATCGCTACTGTTTTCTAACTATTTTGGGATGAGTATTTGTATGAGACTTTCAGGGATAAAGCTGCAAGACTATGACCTTCAACAGGGGCAATGACTATAACTTTACTACTACTACTATTTATACTGCTACTTTATCTAATAACTTAGCATAAACACTATTAAATATGGGCATCCAAATTTTAGAAGGATCCCCAGGTCCCAAGCATTCCAGATAATAGATCGTACACCTGCGCCAGTAATCCTGGCACTTGCAAATATCCTCAAATAGTGACATCCCTTTCTTCTTACAAGGTCGCCTTTCCAGCATGGGCTCACAGAAGCCACTTATTATCCCATGGTTAATCAGCCAAATTGGTGATCCGGCATACCCAGGCCTCATATGGTTGAATGAAGAGAAGACTCAGTTCCGTATCCCTTGGAAACACGCATCGCGTCAGGACCGATGTGATGATGACGTCAAAATATTTGAGGTAAATAAGTTCTCTTAACATTTTCCATTTTTTTCTGCCATGTGCCTTAGCATGAGGAGTTCCATGTGGCTATTAATGCTGATATGACAAAAATACAAATAAAGATACAATTTGTTGTATTTAATTTCAATGGGTCATTGACTCTACATCATTCAACTGGCCCTAAAGGCTATTTAAATGTAAAACTAAACCCTAAAAACATCTAAAACAGAGAAATATGTGAAGAAGTGTCCCACAATATACTGAAATTTACAACAGTATCCTTCTTGTTTGTCAGCAACTAAGTAACAATAGTTATATATGTTAAAAAAAAATTATAAAAAGGCCAGAGCTGTAGGTAGAAGTGGAAATCAGCTATAGAAGGGCAAGATGGTGGCAGTAGGTCAAGATGAAATAGCATGAGATGGCAACAGTAAAGCAAGATGAAGGCAAGATGGTGGTATCAGCAATTATATATCAGTGTTGCCAGGGGCGTAACTACAGCGGAAGCAGACCCTGTGGCTGCAGGGGAGCCATGGAGGTATAGGGGCCCCATGAGGCAATTTCAACATATATTGGTGAAAAAAGGACAACCTCTGGTTATATTGGAGGATCTAAAATAAATTTGCTGTGGGGCCCAGTAACATCTAGTTACACCACTGATGTTCACGGAGTTCAGCAGCACAGTATTGTTGCAAAAATCTGAACTCACACTAAGGAAAATACTATATGTCCGGGTGAAATCCGGACAGGTGGCAACCCTAGATCTGTCCCACGTCTCTGGCTAACCCTATTATGTTGTAGTTGAATTATAGCTAAGTACATTATTAAGAGACTGCTAAAAGCTAACTGAAGCAAGATTACAGCTAGGAGGAGACATTGGAGCCTAACAATCATATACAAAATTTATAACTGACTCTGTGAGTTTGTCAGATAATTGAAGGGATATTAGTCCAATTATAATGATGGTTTAGGCTGCAAGATGATGTGTGATAAACTGTCTGGTAGTGGATTAAATTATGTGTTAGTTCAGGCAAAACAGCCAGACAAGCACAGTAACTTCTGGACTCAGTGGTGTAACTAGATATTACTGGGCCCCACAGCAAATTATTTTTCAGGCCCACAAAATGTTTAGAGGTTGACTTGTTTTACCAATATTTATTGAAACTGTATATGAATTAGGGCCTCATGCGGCCTCTATACCTCTTGGGCCCCCCTGCAGCCGCAGGCAGGGCCAGATTTACATAGTGGGCGCCCCCTAAGCCCACTACCGTCCCCACCAGGGGGACAGGAGCAATGGGGATTGGTACTAGAGAAATTTAAAAAATGATTGTATCTCCAGCTCATCCCCAGTGTTTTTAAACCAATGTGGGTGCGCTTGGGCAGCATGCCGCCCCCCTAAAATCCTGCTGCCCTAGGCCCGAGCCTTGGTGGCCTCTCCACAAATCGGGGCCTGGCCTAAGGTCTACTTCCTCTGTAGTTACCCCCCTGCTTCTGGTACATTTATTACAACATGGCAGGTAGGTGTGGCCTGCCGGATTTTCGCTCTCAGCTTAGACAGGAAGAGGGAAACAGGAACAGGAGTGAATCATAAGACAATGGCAAAACAGCAGGAATGCCCTTAATCAAAATGGCCACATAAGCAGGTTACTACAATAAGAATAGCCATATCACCTAAAATTTTCATATTTATGTTTTGTTTACTTTTCTTTCTCTACAATCATATACAGTGCAGCAGGGTTTAACAGCAGCCCTTTTAGCAAATGTTTGTTCATATGTATTACTATGCAGCAGAGGGGACATTAGAGGGCACCCTCTATAGCAGGCCAGATACTATGGGGGAAATTTACTAAAGTGGCTAACGCTGGTGAAAATTCGCCAGCGTGATGTCATTTCGGCACTTCACCGATTTACTAACGGTAGCTGGCGTAATTTCGCCAAGGAGATAGACTCTAGCGCAACTTCGCACTCTAACGCCCGCCAAATTTTCGGTCTGGCGAAAGAGCGTTACTACGCAAATTCACTACGTTTTTGATTTTACTGACCGTTACCTCTATCTCCAGACTTGCCTTCGCCACCTCAGACCAGGCAAAGTGCAATAGAGTAGATAGGAGTTCCTCAAAAAAAAAATAGTCGAAATTTTTTCCCAAAAAAACAAAAAACACTGGCGTTTTTCCTATTTAAAGGGTGATAGACTGAAAAAGATCGTACATTTTTTTTTGGGGTATCCTCCTTCCCCCCTACATTTGCTAACATATGGCACCTAAACTAAACTGTGGGCTCATGTGTAGGTCATTATAACAACTTTATATAATTTTATTAAGGTTCCCTGGCCTTGTGTAGTGTAATTTATTTGCTGCAGCATATATGGCCGTATGCTAATTAGCCAACGCTAGCATAACTTCGAGCTGCTGGGCGTAATTTCTCCAGCGTTCGGTACCCTGTGCGCAACTTTGGATCTTCGTGAATTAGCATTGTCCAGGCGAATTTACGCCTGGCGAAGGGTTGTGATGTGCGCAAAGCCAGCGCTGGCAAATTTTTGCCGGTTAGTGAATTTGCCCCTATGCCTTAGGGATGATGCAGCCATGTGAAGCAGAGCTGGCAACTTCTCATCTTATTTGTTATATGGCAATAAGCTTTGTTCTTATTGGTTCAGGAATGTGACTGACAGTATTGCTTCACAGAATGGTTATTTTATCTGTTTTGTGAAACTGAGCTTTCATTTTGTGGAAATAAAAAATCTCGCTTTCTGTCACAAATATCTATTTTGTCATTCAAATCTAGCTTGACATGCACTAGTTAGTTACACTATTATATATTATGTTCAAGTTTTTTTTACATAATTCATTCTGTAAGTAACTTTGCACATAAAGTGTCTGTATGTTGTGTCTGTATGTTACCCTCCCAATTAGACTGTAAGCCCTATGGGGTAGGGTCTTCTAGCCTTTTGTTTCCTTGACACTGACCACTTAATCTGTATTGTAATTATATTTTTTATATTTATGTGAATTGTATTTCTAATAATGCACTTATTGTTACTTTGTATTCCAATGACCCCTTGTTTGTTACCACTAATTTATTGTGGGTTTGTTCCAATAAAATAACGGCACATGGAGCATTTGGATTGTGCATTTAGTGGCAAAGATGGAAACTACTGAGAGCGGGCTGATAGCTACTGACATTAGTGTGAAGCACAGCAAGATGTCCTATCTAAAATCAGAACGGGTTTGTTACTGAAATGTCCCGACTTTCTCTTTGATCTCCTGCACTGAACAGCCAGAAAAACGTACAAAGTTTATAAAACTTAATTATCTTTTGGCAGAGAGCCCAGAATAGATACATAGATACTTTTGTAACAATTTAAGATAAGCAGGTCTCTTGGGAAACTGACTTAAAGGGCAATTCACCTTCATTAGCAAAACTGTAATAACACATAAAAACCACAGAAATATGTTGAAACTTTCATAACCTGCCAAGGTTTGTAAAATGGATGTGGTATTTAGGGGGTGTGGCCACAAAATAGGCGTGGTTAAAAAATTAGAAGCGCTCCACGCGGCAACTCTTTCAGTCCCTCTTTCTATTTCCAAAATGTTTGGAGGTATGTATTTATTAGGTCCTTTGATATGACCCAGAATTGTGATGGCTATGTTTAAAGGGCATGTAAAGGCAAAAAAATAAAATCCCATTTTTACTTTCTTTAATGAAAAAGAAACCTATCTCCAATATACTTTAATTAAAAAATGTGTACCGTTTTTATAAGAAACCTGACTGTATGCAGTGAAATTCTCCCTTCATTTACTGCTGTGGATAGGAATTGTCAGATGGTCCCTAACTGCTGAGCAGGGAAACAATCATAATTATGAACAGCAGGGGGAGCCCCCGCCTTACTTCCCAGCCATGCAGAACTCAAGCAGCTTTGTTTATGACGATCCCTGAGCAGCCCAGACCACACTGAGCATGTGCACAGTCTTAGTCTTGCAAAGATGTTTAACAAAGTTACAAGATGGTGACCCCCTGTAGCCAACTTTGAAAGCATAAATTATTTGTTTGATTAGGCTTGTGGTGCAGTAAGTTCATGTTTATATTTAGTATACAAAATACAGCATTTCTAGTCTTATTCTATTTTAGACTTTACATGCCCTTTAAGAACATCTTTAAACAACTTTGCGGCACAATTTGGAGGATTTCTCCAAACCTTACAGTCGTCTAGACCAGTATAAAATAAATATGATGTGCTGAGCTCCATCTCTTCTTTCCTTGCAGGGCTGGGCTATTGTCAGTGGTGCCTATGACCCCAACAAGGACCAGCCTAACCCAGCGGTGTGGAAAAGGAATTTCCGCTCGGCACTGCATCGCAAGGCTGGAATCAAGATGATTGCAAAGAAGAGCTTAGAGTCTGTTGACCCTCACAAGGTCTATGAGATCCAAAAAGAGATGAGCGTGGAGAGTAAGTATTATGTGAGTGGACAGGGGTGGCCATAGCTCTTCTAGTCATACAGTATTAGGGCAGAGACACACGCTACTATTTCCGGAGATTAGTCGCCCATCGGCAAAGTGTTTCTTCTTCCGGCGACTAATGTAACCGAAGTGCCTTCCTGACGGCTAGAATGTAAATCGCTGGCACTCAGATCGTTTTGGCTTTCCGAAGTTGCCCAAAGTTTCCTCGGGGGGCAACTTCGGAAAACGAAGCGTTCCGAGTGCCATCCCGCCGGTGTAATTCGGAGCTTTCTGGATAATGGATCTTATACCTGTATTATAAATCTTTTTCTCTTTCAGGTGAAGTTGCCTCTGAAGAGACTTATCCGAATAACAGCATTAGTCCTACTTCTGACTTATTCTCTATAAACAACCCCAGGAGCAACGCAAGCTACAATATGGTAGGTTTTTACCCAGACAATTCCCTCCTTCACTCACAATGCTGGTTACTAATGTCCAGAGCATGTAGAATGCATGTGGATTGGGGCAGGTGTTTTAGTAAAGCTAAATTCTAATAAAGGCCAAGCAAACCATAGTACGTTACTGTAACCGCCCCGTTAGACCTGTATTTTGTCCAGAAATTAAATGTAATTGTCCCCATATTGCCCTTCCATTGCTGTCTTAGCATATAAGCCTTGCCAGCTCCCACCCTCCTACCTACAGCAGATACAGGGATGTAGGACCCAATTATATACAGGCAAGTCACCCCTATTTAAATCCCCAGCTTATCCTGATGTTGCTTTTTCAATAAACCAGTTTGTATTTATTCTGCAGCCTGTAGTACAACTCAGGTCCCCTTATTTGATTAACAAGTTATCTTTACCCAGTTGTGCAGTTTGGTGGGCCCACATGTATGAATCTTCTCTTTGTTCCCCAGAATGTAAACCTGTCAGAAGGCATGATGCAGCTACAACTGTCCCATACTGAAGAAGGTAAACCCTTTCCCATTTGTAATGTTGGTTTCATGCTTTAAAAATCCGCTTTATCTCATAATGAACTTTTATTTAGATGTATACAAATTGCAATTGGTCTTCTTTTCTTTTTTAAAAATCATTTAAAGAACTACTAAAGCCTCCCCGTCATGTTTGTGTGCTGCAAAAAAAAAAAAAACATTAAAAAATTGAAGACCAACTGCAAATTGTCTCATGATATCAATGTCTGCATCATACTTAAAGCTAAAATAAAGTGAACTTCCCCTTAGAAAACAAGTCACTTATTTTATTTTTAGATTCTGTTCTGATTTGCAGAAATGTGAAAGTACTTTTTTGGTTACACGCAATAAAACAGAGATCTGTGCTGAGCCACAGTCATGTCATGATTCTCTTGTTGTGTATCCAGAGTGCCCCCTTTTGGCAAATTTCAAACTACAATAAACCTGTTTAAACAAATGCAACGTACTGCTGAATCAATGCCCATTTATACACTATATTAATATACGCAGAGCACGCCTACCCACAGCGACATTTTTTGACCACATCCCATTTTAGTGGCCACACCTCTAATTACCGTGTTCATCTTACAAAATTGGGCAGGTTATGAAAGTTTGAACACATTTCTGTGTTTTTTTCCAGTTATTACAGTTTTGCTAATGAAGGTGAATTGCCCTTTAGGGCAGAGACACACGGTCAGATTCGGGGATATTATTTGCCTGGCGACAAATCTTCTCTTCTTCGAGGGGGTGACTATTCGCCCCGAAACTGACTGTGTGTCCCTGCCCTAAAGCTGTGATTCTAACTTCTCCCAAGAGACTTGCTTATCTCAAAATTGCTACAAAAGTATCTGACTTGCACCAAGTGGCTGTTCTCGGCACTCTGCCAAAAGCCAATTAAGTTAGAAACTTTGTATCTTTTTCTGGCTGTTCAGTGCAGAGAAAGTAGGGACTTTTCAGTACAAATGCGGGACTGCGGATTAAGTTGTCAAAAGCAGGACTGTCCCTCTAAAAATGGGACATTTGGGAGATATGTCATTTATACACTGATACCCTATTATATTAATATACACAGAGCAGGCCATGCTCATTTATACACTGATACCCAATTATATTAATATACACAGAGCAGGCCATGCTCATTTATACATTGATACCCAATTATATTAATATACACAGGGCATGTCATGCCAATTTATACACTGGTTTCCCAATATATTAATATACGCAGAGCATGTCATGCCCATTTATACACTGGTACCCCATTATATTAATATATGCAGAACATGTCATGCCCTTATATACAGGTACCCAGTGGCGATCCTAGAAGGGCCCCACACCCTTCCGTACGCCCGCATTTGCAGCGGCGAACGGATTGCTGGGGGGCCCTGAGGGGGTGCGGGCCCGCTCGCACCCCCTGCTCCCCTGGTAGTTCCGCCACTGCTGGTACCCCATTCATTATACCCCATTATATTAATACATGCGGAGCATGCCATGCCCATTTAAACAGGATAGGGACCTCGCCCATTGACTTATATACAACCCCGGCAGGTCTGAGATTTTCGGATTCTGACTTTTTGCAGCATTGGGCTTTAATGAATTCCCAAAAAATAATAGTTTTTTTCCCACTAAAAATAAGTATTATATAGTAAAAAACGTTTTTCGAGTTTTGGGATTTCGCACTTTAATAAATAACCCCCTTAGTGTTTTTATGCAATTTTAGATGAGACTTGGTATACTTCTGGCTATGTAGTGAGTATTATGTGAAGAACTGGAATCACCAACATGCATTAGTCACAGGTTGGCAACTTTAGCACAAGAATTAGCCTGGAAGTGAGGAATGAAATATTTGATGATATTGAATCATCCTTTCCGAGTCCTACCTGAAGGCATGGGCTCCGATGCCCAAGTGTCCCCGAAGGAACAGCATGAGCGGGTGGGTCCACCTTCGCCAAAGCTAGGGTGAGCCCCACCATCCCCGTCCACCCTGAAGGTGTTTATGGCCGTTTGGATTCCCCTTCACCTTATGGCTAGGGGAATCCCGTCTACCCTGGGTTCTGCCGAGGTTTCCCCCAGGGAGTAAGTCATGGCCTGGGGTCCAGCCAAAGGGACTATGATACCCATCCAGTGGTGCCCAAATCAAACACAAAAAAGGTGCTGAAGTGTGCGGGTGCAATGCCATTGATTGCCTTGGTAAGGCTGCAGCTGGTGGCTGGAAAAAGAAAAACTGAATTCCCCCCCCGCCGAGCGGCCGGGGTTAGGGAAGTAAAGCAAGATTAAGCAAGAAAAGCATATGCAGTGTGCAAGACCCAAAAAAAGTGAATCAAGCACCCCTCGTGGGAGCACAGCGCCTCGGCTTTCATCAAGCTTCTGCTTCCCGGGTTAGAACAGAGGACCAAGTGTGTCTCCGACTTCACATAAGATCATAAGAACAGATACATAGCAACAAGGCCCAGTGGGACAACACTTGATCTTAGCCAGCCAGAGGACCAAGTGTTTCTCCTTCTTCACATAGTATCATAAGAAGGGGTACCTAGCCAAAAGGCCCAGTACTACACTTGATCTTAGCCAAAAGGAATGATATATACAATGCTGTTTGGTTACTTTCTCTTCCATTCTCATGCCAGATCTGTACTGTTCCCCTGAAGACTACCAAGCCATGACATATGGAGATCAATACAACTCCCAGGAAAGCTGGTTCTCTGGCATTTCATCCCCGGAGACAGTTGTATGTGCTGATGCCCCTGCATACAACGAGCATTCCTTCAGTGCAGCCCCTGTACACGTGGGTGAGTCCCATTTGCTATGCTATGAAGTAAATTAAAGGAATAGTCATTGAATTATTTCCTTACTCTGCTAAATAAATATATTAAGCACACAACACCCTGCAGGCATGTACACAGGGAGTTTCAGATATTATCTTAGGACTGTGGTCAAGACAAGGGTGCAAAGTGTAGGGCAAATCTACATACTTATACTTTATCAGCAACAGAGAGAGAATTAAAGTACAGTCAAAATTAGATGCTGCTCTGCTCATATTTAATACATCTTAGACATTAAACCTTTAGCTGCCTCTACTGCACATTTTGTAGATCAGAATTTGCTGATTTAGTGTGTGTGTAATAACACCTAACGCTGACCAGTTCTCAGACGTTCCAATTTGTTTGTACTCACAGGGGCACATGCTGAAGTTATACCGGTGGAGGTCGCCACAAATCATGAAAGTCAACTGCAGCAACAAATCACTGATAATTTTTTCCAAGACAGGACATTAAGTAAGAATATTGACTTTTATAAAAAATAACTTCTAATGTAATGCCAGTGGATGACTGAAACACTGAATTTGTAGGGGTCAATTACCAACACCAGGGCGGTGGAGTCGGTACATTAATCCTTCAACTCAGACTTCTCAGTTTATGGTACCACCGACTCCATCTCTGACTCCTCTATGTATTTTCCATATTGAAAGAAGTTAGGTTAACAACATACAAGGCATTTCCTCACTGCCAAAGCTTAGTAATTTTTATTTTTGACTGTAAATTAAAGTTTTATTAGGAGTCAGTACATTTTTGGCGACTCCAACTCAAGTTACCCAAAATTGCTTCCGGCTCCACAACTCTGTCCAAACCCTTGCTCTCAAGCACGATAAGAGCGGGCCCCTTATGGCTCATCACAATAGTGGGGCATTAACTCATATGTGCCAAGATTGCAACAGATACTATTCTAATGCTCAAGAGATAGGATTTAGGTTGTTTAGTAGAGAAAGAGAGTTCCTTAAAGGAGAAGCAAACCCAAAAGTTAAAAAAAACCCTACCCCCCGACCCTACATAGACCCCCCTCCCTTCTCCCCCAGCCTAAGTGTTGCCCCAGGCAAATGCCCCTAACTTTTTACTTACCCCTCGGTGCAGATTCAGGTATCGTAGTTCACGGGCGCCATCTTCGGCCGCTTCGGTAATCTTCTAAATGAGACCGGCGATTCGGCAATTTTCACAAGTTTCGGCGCAGCGCAGTTGTTGCGGAATTGCTCCAACTGCGCATGCGGAGCTCTGCTGGTCTTATTCCGAATATTACCGGAGAGAAGAAGATGGCGCCCGTGAATTCATCTGGACAGAATCTGCACCGACGGGTAAGTAAAGACTTAAGGGCATTTGCCCGGGGTAACACTGGGGGGAGGAGGGAGGGAAGGAAGGTCTATGTAGGGTAGGGGTTTTTTTTTTACTTTTGGGTTTGCTTCTCCTTTAAGCTGGAATTCAGCTTAGAGAGATGTAGCAGAGGGATGTGAGAAAGCAGTAGCTGTGAGAAGAAATGTTTAAAGGAAACCTATACCCCCCAAACAAAGTAGGTCTCTATAAAAAGATATTGCATACAACAGCTCATATATAAAACCCTGCTTCATGTAAATAAACCATTTTCATAATAACCTTTTTTTTTTTTTTACCTGAGCCAGGTTGGGGGGGCAACACAAACATGAAAATAGTTCCAAAGGTGCCAAATAAGGGATGTGGTTGGATATTTGGTAGCCTGTATGTGGACTGGCAGCCTACAGGAGGTATCTGGCTTTTATACAACCAAAACTTGCCTCCAAGTCAAGAATGGGAGCAACATCCAAGGGGTTAGTGAGCAGTAAAGGGTAATGCACCTTGCTTTAGTTGCATCACATTTTCATACTAATATATTTACACGGTGGAAGGGGTCAGGTGTATAGTGAGTGCAAATAACATGATGCCCAGTTGAATTAGATATATGCAAAAAAAACTAATTGCATGTTGTGTTAGGGTAGAGTATAATAATTCTCTTTTGGGCCCAATAACCCTTACACCACTGTGCACAGTTAGAATTTAGCCCAGGCAGAGCTACCACAATGATGCAATATAATGTAATCACTGCTTGACTAATGGCTTGGTATCCATTTGCTTGTAGGGACAGAATTTGAAGTGACTGTATATTACAGGGGAACCGAAGTTAGTAAATCTGTGGTGAAAAACCCACATGGTTTCCGCATTACATCGAGAAAACAAACAGTTCCGGGGAGTTACTTGGACAATGTGGTTCTGCCATTGCCAACAATGATTCCAGATCAGGCAGTTGCGGGAGAAATACACAAACTGTTGCAGAACTTGCAAGAAGGCGTCTTGGTCGAGGTGAAAGGAGGCTCCATCTGTGGGAAGAGACAAGGAAACTGCAGAGCTTTTTGGAACATGACCGAGATGCCTGAAATCAGTCAACCCAACCAGATTGATAAAAATGACTATTGCATTCTGTACACGTTGCAGCAGTTTGTAGCAGGTATGACTCACCTCTCTTGTCGTTGGTGGTTTTTTTTCCTATCTGTGGCAGTTTAAAGGGGAACTAAAGTCTAACTAAAGAAGTAGTACTTTATGTTTGGGGCTTCTGTACCAGCTCAAGGCAACCACAGTATTTTAGCAGCAAAGATCGGTGTCTCCAAAGATGCCCCAGTAGCTCCCCTTCTTATTTCCTGCTGATTCACTGCACATGCTCTGTGCTGCTGTCACTTACTGAGCTTAGGGACCCACTCACAATATACAATACACATAGAATAGAAATGTCACAATATAAGGCTGATTAGTAATTAATACAGATAATTACTACATGGCAGCACAGAAACCAGTGCAATTACCATCAGAATTTAATAATCAGCAAACCTGTAGCATCAGCTTATATTACAGACCAACCTCATTTTCTGCTGGATAATTAGTGACGAGCCCTAAGCTTAGCTTCTCAACAGCCAATCAGAGCCCACTGAGCATGTGAGTGTCACAGACACTTTCCAAGATGGTGACCCCCCTGTGACAAGTTTGAAGTCCTGGATCATTGCTGCTATTGACAAGCTGAAACTTTAGGCTGGTGCAATCAGATCAGTATATGAAGTCACATTCATTTTTAGGGTTTAGTGAGGATAGAACATGTTACTATTCCTTTAATAAAGACAGAACACACCAGATAGATAGGAAGAGAGGCTGCACCGGACACATTTATAATGCAGAAAGCACTGCACAATTATAGATGACTAATTTTGATATTTCGTTTCAGACCTGACTGCATTCATTGAAGGCACCAGGAAGGACTCCCCTCAGTACAACATCTGGATGTGCCTTGGAGAAATGTGGCCTGATGTTCGGCCACGGAAGAAAAAATTCATCATGGTACAGGTGAGTGCCATAAAAGCGCTTGTGAAAACAGCTGGTGCTCATATTAAAAGGCATCCTGTGTTTATCTTCCCATTCAGATAGTACCGGTGGCAATGAAGATGCTTCATGACATGAGTTACAGTACGGGAGCCTCATCTCTCCGTAGCAGTGAGATTAACCTGGAGATCTCAGACTCTCTCTCCAGTACAAATGATCTGATGGCTGTTCTACGGGAACTCCAGGAGAGGATGGACTTTGAATAGATTCCCTACCAATGTGCCTGCTCTTTAACTGTGGTTTTCACCATTGCATATCATGTGGCCAAAGCCAAAAATGGCCTTAGAAACAAAGCCTGATACCACTAGCCATATATCAGAACTGAGTCCCTGCAGCCCTACAAGTATTACTGGATGCGCTAGAGGTATCATCTGAATAGTGACTAGAGCTTCATCCAAAATGTTCATCCTTATCAATTTATTTTTAGTGGGGCCCGTAAATCTCTTGGCCCACCAGTAGTGACAAGATCTCCTTTCTCTATTGTTACACTCCTGATAACCCTCCCAGCAACCAGCTCACCTCCTATGCTTATTTATTGGTATTTTCTTTGTTCATTTATTTTTCACCCATATGGTTTTTGCTATTCATCCCTGAATGCCAAGGATTAATCCTGTTTCAGAATTGCCTTGAATTTGTTTTCAAAATAAACAAAGTAAGAAGGTGCTTGAAGTCTTCTTGACTACCCCAGTGTCTCTCCCAGACTCCAGACCAGGGCCGCCATTAGAAATCACGGGGCCCCGTACAACAAAATTTTTGGGGCCCCCTGGGCCCCGCCCACACTGACGACCAAGCTCCGCCCCATATCCCGCCCACATCGCAGTTAAAAGACCACACAGACATCAGCGCTAAAAAAGTAACCCCCCCCCCACACAAGTTGTAAAAAGCTATTGATGGTCAGGGCCCCCTTATAAAAAAAATTGGGGCCCCAAAAAAAAAAAATTTAAATTTATTTTTTTTTTTTTTTAAAAACATTGGTGGCAGTGGCCCCCTTATAAGTTAAAAAAAACTTGGGGCCCCAACAAAAAATTTTTTAAAAAAAACTAAAAAATAAACAAACATTGGTGGCAGGGGCCCCCTTATAAGTTAAAAACAAATTGGGGCCCCCAAAAAAAATTTGAAAAAAAAATTAATTTTTTTTTGAAAAAAAAAAAAACATTGGCGGCAGGGGCCCCCTTATAAGTTAAAAACAAATTGGGGCCCCAAAAAAAAAATTTGGAAAAAAAAAATTTTTTTGAAAAAAAAAAAACTGGTGGCAGGGGCCCCCTTACAAGTTAAAAACAAATTGGGGCCCCAAAAAAAAATAAAAAAAAAAAAAAATTTTTTTTTGAAAAAAAAACAAAAAACTGGTGGCAGGGGCCCCCTTACAAGTTAAAAAAATTTGGGGCCACCAAAAAGAAAATTAATTTTTTTTTAAAAAAAAACCAAAAAAAAACAATGGTGGCAAGGGGCCCCTTACGAGTTAAAAAAAAAATTGGGGCCCCAAAAAAAAAGTTTTAAAAAAAAGATTGGTGGCAGGGGCCTATAGAATATTAAAATAATACATTGGTGGCCAGGGGATTAAAAAAAAAAAACCACAAACTGGTGTTCAGTAGAATTGAACTCATGGCTTCAGTACTTCAACTTCGCCTCCTTTCGTGACTTCGGGTCTTTTCACCGCTTCAGGACTTCAATTTCGGCTGTTTTCGTGACTTCGGGTCTTTGCGCTGCTTCAGGACTTCGGCTTCGGCTGTTTTCGTGACTTCGGGTCTTTTCGGCGCTTCGTGACTTCGGCTTTTTCCGTGACTTCGGGTCTTTTCGGCGCATCGGCTTCGGCTTTTCGGCACTTCCGCATTCGGCACTCAAGAGGAATGACGTACGGCTCGGGCGCTCGTAAGGGGGGCCCGGATCTTCAAAAAAATGCAGCGCTGCCGGGCCCCCCTTCATGCCCGGGCCCGGTACGCTTGTCCCCCCTGTCCCCCCCTGATGGCGGCCCTGCTCCAGACCACCACAAGGTTAGCACCGTCCGTGTTACTCACAGTTCAGAGATAATGTCTCTCTATCAGCCAGGACACACAGCCTACTTCCAAGTCAGCTTCACTGCTGCATTTTCTTCAAATGACTGTCTCTCTTCAGGCACAGGCTCCTTGGTTCTCTCTGTCTTGGTCTCCTCACTCACTAGGAACAGACAGAACCATGTTTCTACTCCAGACATACAATCAAGACCAGACATCGTAGGAGGAGCCCATATGTGTGGGAGCACACCCATTTTACCTGCACTAGCACCTTTGCTCTCAGTTGCCACCTAATTACCTAACTGAGAGGAAATATTAACTCTATAACCACTACGCACCCCCTGCAGCCCATATCATGCACCTAAAGGGTCAGGACACACAGGCAGATCTAGGGTGATTAGTCGCCCAGGGACAAATCTCCTCTTCTTCGGGGCGACTAATCTCCCCGAACTGCCTCCCCTGCCTTCCCGCCTGCTAAATTGTAAATCGCCAGCGGGATGGCACTAGGATCGATTCGTTTTCCGAAGTCGCTGAAAGTTTCCTCGAATCTGCCTGTGTGCCCTGACCCTAAATGCACACGGTACAAATGTGTTTTCCAAACATATTGTCTAAAGGTGGCCATACACGGGCCGATAAAAGCTGCCGACAGACCAAGTCGGCAGCTTATTGGCCCGTGTATGGGGGCCCCCGACGGGCTTCCCCGATCGAGATCTGGCCGAAAGTCGGCCAGATCTCGATCGGATGGGGTTAAAAAATCCCGTCGGATCGCGGCCGCATCTGTTCGTTGATGCGGTCCCGCGATCCGACCGCCCGTATGGCGAACGCTAGGATCCGATCGTTGGGCCCTAGGGCCCACGATCGGATCAGCCCGATATTGCCCACCTCAAGGTGGGCATATCGGAGGGAGATCCGCTCGTTTGGCGACATCGCCAAACGAGCGGATCTATCCGTGTATGGCCACCTTAACCCAGTGGTCCCCAACCAGTGGCTCACAAGCAATATTTTGAACATTGTTCCCACTGACCTCAAAGCAGGTGCGTATTTTTGATTTCTGAGCTTCTAACAGGAGACTCCTGTAGGCTGCCAGTCCACACGGGCAACCAAATAGCCAAGCACTGCCCTTATTTGATCCCCAGGACCTTTTTTTTCATAGTTATGTTGCTCCCCAACTCTTTTTACATTTGAATGTGATAGGTAAAAAAAAGTTGGTGATCTCCTGGTTTAACCCATCTGTTCAGTGTTGGTTATCTCCATCCTGTCGCCTCACTTTATTGATAAACTGTACAAATTCTTAACATTCAACTGACTGACCTGTTTTCTCTCCCTGATTTTGGCCACACCATTCCACAGGACACAACACAACTCTGTGATGATCTGTTATACTTGAAAGCCAAAAAACACTTTTACTTTTACATCTCTCAGCAGCTTCTGCCACCATTTGTCAATCCATCTTCTTCCAATCTCTCAATTTTTTCAGCCTCACAGCTTTAATCAAACAAGATACCTCCAAAACTGAGAAGTAAGTAGTGTTGGGGAGCACCTACCATCAAATGATAAACAACGGATGGTGAGCAAGGTCAAAATTTAAATCATTAATGAGAAGAAAAAGAAATGACCTTATTAGTTGCACCTTCCCATCCACCCTTGTCCAGAAACCCAGTGGTGTGTGTATACACGGCGAATATAAAACATAACTTTTATTATATATGAATAAAATAAGTAAAGGTCCAGTATGCCACCATTAAAAATACGTTAGTTACAGGGAGGCGGAGTACCTAAAGGTGGCGGATTGGTATTAAATATATGTGGCAATATGTATGCCAGACAATTCCACAGTAAAAAAAGTGGCGTGTTGGGCACTGGTATCAGCGTATAATTGCGCGCAAATTATTGTTATAGTTTGTTATACATAGCGTCTTAAACGCATGTGTTATAATGACTGCTGTGCACACTGTATTTTACGCTTAAATTCTAGTTAGCTACTGTGCATAGACCCAAAAATTGTGTTCAGCTAGTGCTGCCTGCGGTAATAGTACATGGTAACTCGGCGCAGTTTTTCCAACCCTTGCCAGACCAACCCCTTCACCCGCAGTAAACACCCACCCGGTCTCTGTTATGAGCGTAATTCTATCAAGTGGAAATGCCACTGAGAGCGCCGTGAGTTAGGGAGCCGCCAATCCCAGGACCACAGCCGCACTAACCCCTTCACCCACAATGTGTCACCCTCCCAGTGGTGGGTAATTTACTCTAATCATGTCACATACTGACCACTGCAACTCTCGATAGATTGACCTTCAGAGACTGTTCTAGGTCAGGCTCATAGCAAACATGTTAATACCTTACATTTTATATACAGTATAATCTTATCTCCAAATACTCACCAAAATGGTCATTCGTTCCTTTTATCGTTCTACTTCTTAACAGCTCAATCATCAGCTCTTCACATACAGACATTCAAGATTTCACTGGAGCTGCATTGCTTCTTTCATGTTCCATGTCAAGTCTTTAATTAAAATTCAGATTCCAAAACTCCAATATCTTTAGAAAAGCTTTCCTTCATCTATCCCCCTATTCTGACTACCACTGCCACCTGATAAATGCAATACTCAGTGCCCTATCTCTCACTTGTTGACCTAAACTTGCCAATCCCCATGCATTGTGTCTTATACAGTTTTATCCTTTTAGATTGTAAGCTCTAATGAGCAGGACTCCCTGTACCTCCTGTTTAAATCCTTTTTGTATTTAATCTATATGTTTAAAATATGCTCTTCTGTTATTCAGAGCTGCCGAATATGTGAGTGTGTTATAAATATGTACCTGAGGCCTGAGCATGGCTTGGTCAAGATAGAGGGAGACTGTTGAACCATTGACTTGACCAATCAGCAACCTCTCTGGTGCTGGACAGTGAGACAGATGACTGACAGACAGAAGAGCACCAATGTGAATCCAGTATGAAAACGTGCTCTGGGTACTAAACATGGATATTGTACAGTTAAACGGTTTAATTTTTACCATATGCCACAACGAGTCCAATAATATATCTTCGAATGGTTACCATGAAACAAACCTTGGAAATAAAGCTTGATTAAGCAGTATCAATGTTTTATATGCATAATAGGAGTGGTCAAGTGGTCGTAGCCTAATAATATTTTTGATAATCCACATGTGTCCGTGCCTCCTTTAAAGTCTGCTCTGTTTTCGTTTCTGCTTACTACATTGAGCATTAATGCTCCTATGGGGGAACACTTAAAGGGCACCTGCGGACTAATAGAGTCCTCACTCTGTTAGTTACCCCCATGGTGCTAATGGCCATGTAGGTCAGATCGCATTCACTTAATGAGCAAGTTGCGGCATTCACTTATTATGATGCGCATAGTGTGCCCCAACATGGCTGCTTGAACCAGGAGTTCCCTCTTGGTGCAGGTGCCCCGTGAGGAAAATTCGGGCGACTTCAAAAAATGAAGTGGTCCGAGTGCCATTCCGGCAGGGGCAGGCAGTTCGGGGAGATTAGTCGCCCCGCAGTAGAGGAGATTTGTCACTGGGCGACTAGTCTCCCCAAATCTGACTGTGTGTCTCTGCCCTTAAAGTCAATGGTCGTTTTTTCTTATGGCGACTTTTTTCTCCAACTGCATTAAAGTCAATGGGCCTTTTTTCTCGTGGGCTTTTTTCTCGGTGAAAGCAAATGCCAACATGTGGCTGGCAGGAAGGAGACGCAGTGAATTTAAATTTTCTCATGTTTTGTGCAAATGTAAATAAGTGGATCGCTGTTATCCAGTGTTTTAATGTGTGCCATTTATATGTGGACTTTTCTACCTATACATTTTAATTAGGGCCATTGAAATAAAGGGCAATCAATTATTTTCATTCTTATTATCAATAAATTCACTACTGATACATTTATAAGTAAAATTCTTCCCCAGAAGTGACTCCAGAGGACTCACTAATATTTGCTGGTCATGTTCCAAACGGACTCGCCTGCACTCCCATTATACAATCTGTGGCCTTATTGTGAGAACGTGAAAGATGGAGGGTTTAAAAGGCAGGCGCTGGCTGCAAAACAGTTTAAGGAGGGAAGGATGACTACTAAGGCTGGGCATTGCCGGTACATTTGTAACAGCGGCCTTGGCTCTAGAGTTGATTTACTGGCTAGGCTGGGGAAATACCGGCCAGGTGGCAACTGTAGCATATGTGTGCCAAGATAGTAGATGGGGACCAATAATCCTTTACACATTGTCTTTATCCTTTCTGATGAATAGAGTAATTAACATTACTTTCTGCTTCATATAAAATTCTATAATTACATGAGCCTTCTGCCACCAGCATCCCCAACGTGAATCACCTTGGCTGGGGATTAGGATACCGTAGGAACCATCAGACAACCCGACATCCAGGGCCCACTATCATTGATGGGCGAATTTGTGCCATTTCGATTTGCAGAAAAATCGGTGAATGTCCCGCTATTTTTTTGACGCCCACGTCAATTCGCATCAATTTTGATGCCCGCATTAAAGTCAAAGGGGGGTCCTAATAATGTTGACTCGGGACTATTCTGATGCGCATCCAAATTTTTTTGACGCTGGTGAACGTAATGATGCTCCGAGTCCTCTGTCAAAAGAAACACAGCATTTCCTTCCTTCTATTGTGTACTCATGGGCTTCTGTATCAGACTTCCTGTTTTCAGCATAAACCTCCTGGGCTTGAGCATGCTCAGTTTGCTCCTCTCCCCTTCCTTTTCCCTCTCTCTCTCTGCTGTAATCTGAGCTCAGAGCTATGAGCAAGCAGGGAGAAACTCAGGCAGGAAGTGATGTCACAACAAGCTAATATGGCTAATGCTTTATTTTCCAGTAGGTCTTTCCAGCTGACACAATGTCACCCATTCCGATTAGAAGAAAATGAGGTTCCACCTAAATATTGGGAAGGGGTTTTTTCCAGTGAGAGCTGTGAAGATGTGGAATTGTCTCCCTGAATCAGTGGTACAGACTGATACATTAGATAGCTTTAAGAAGGGGTTGGATGGTGTTTAGCAAGTGAGGGAATACAGGGTTATGGGAGATAGCTCATAGTACAAGCTGATACAGGGACTAGTCCTATTGCCATATTGGAGTCAGGAAGGATTGGCAAATTGGAGAGGCTGCAGATGGGGTTTTTGCCTTCCTCTGGATCAACTGGCAGTTAGGCAGGTTATACATAGACTTAAAGGTTTGAACTTGATGGACCTGTGTCTTTTTTCAATCTAATTTACTATGTGACTATGTTACCAATCACACATCTGCCTGTACAACAACGAAATGCCTGTACCACATGGGCACAAGTCCTGGCACAAAAAAAAGGAGAGGAAGACTTACAGGATGGCAGTTTAATACAGCTAACAGTATGAAGTCAGCGACAGATTGTAACAAGAAGCCGCTACCCTGGGGATGGAACAGTAATGACAAGTCAAATCATGCAAAACGAAAATAAAAAATATATATTATTAATAATAATAGGGGCAGAAAAAAAAAAAAAAGAGGGAAAAGGTGAGAGAAATGAAATCCATAATTTGAAAAATGATAACGGAGCAGCGGGCAGCAGTCAGGGGAAGCGCAGATGTATTTACAAGAAACAGACTATTTAAAAACAAACAACCTTCCGGTGCAACCCTTCCCACGTTTTTTTCCCAGTTGCCAGCTGTATTGTGCCGCCATCCGAAGGAAGGGAGATCTGTTAGGAGTCACTTACATAGAATTTTGTCTCTAATGATAGTTATTTCTACAGTCCGACAAATATCTGCATAAAAGCTTTTTTCTTGTGTTTTTTTTTTCGTCTCTTTTTATACTAGCGATTAAAATTCTTCTTCTTTTTATTTAAAGTGATAGATTATGTGAACAGAGCAGCGTCGCTCGTCCTCCGTCTCCTCAAATTAAAGGTAACGAGGGCAGTGCCTTGTCCATGGCCCCGGTCTCCTTGCCGCTGCGGTAACTGCTGCTTTCGTCGTCCTCCATCTTTTTGCCGTGTTTCCGGAAGTATTTGTAGCGCTGGACGTAAGCCTTCACCAAGTTGTTCACTTTGACAGGGTTTATTTCGCCGCTCCTGCTGTGGCAAATCTGCCGTACAACAGCAAGGTGGAAAATGGTTACAAGAATAGTGAAATAAAGGACAGGTAAAAAAAACACCTTATTACAGGGATACTTCTCTTAGAATAAATAAGTGCTTAAAGGGCATGTAAAGGCAAAAAAATAAATCCCCATTTTAACATTCTTACATTCTTTAATGAAAAAGAAACCTATCTCCAATATCCTTTAATTAAAAAATGTGTACCGATTTTATAATAAACCTGACTGTGTGCAGCGAAATTCTCCATTTACTGCTGTGGATAGGAATTGTCAGACGGTCCCTAACTGCTGAGCAGGGAAACAATCATACTTATGAACAGCAGGGGGAGCCCTCGCCTTACTTCCCAGCCATGCAGAACTCAAGCAGCTTTGTTTATGACTATCCCTTAGCAGCCCAGACCACACTGAGCATGTGCACAGTCTTAGTCTTGCAAAGATGTTTAACAAAGAGGAGCACAAGCGGAGTTTCCTTAAGTTATTTCTTAATAAAGACTTAGCGATTTCAAAGTTTAATTTGTCTTTGTGGTTTTTTTTTATAAATTTGATGTTATTGGTCCCTTAATTCTGAAAAATATGGTCCCTTAATTCTGAAAAATATAGTCCCTTTTGTTGTTCTAAGCAAAGGCAATTTTAATTTATAACTATTTGTATTTCCTTAACAGCACTCCAGTGTTGCTTTATAGCAGAGACTCTACATATACTCTCAGGATCCAGGCTACAAAATCTGTGCCATGCATCAGACCCAAACCCACCATGAAGGCACCCACACCTGCCCAACGTTGAAGACATGGATGATCCCAGTTATACAGGGGCTGCTGAATCTCTGGGCTGGTACAGTAAATGAACCATATCAAATATAGCAGTTCTAGCCATATTCATTTTTAGGCTTTAGTTACCCTTTAGGAAGACCTTCATTGAATTGAATGTACATTTAAAGGACTTTTCTATTTAATTTCAGACAGTTACAGTAGGGTCAATGTGAATGTACCCATAACCGTGTGAATAAGACATTATGAATAAGCCTCAAATACTGAAGTTAATGGAAGAATGCAGGCTAACTCTTGCTGACCTTATGTACAGCCTTGCGCAGTATGTCCTTGTAATCTTCCTTGGTGATTTCTTTTTTCTGATAGTAAGGTTTAATGGCCAGCTTCACCTCTTCCACTGCTCGCTCTTGCGTGTGCAACTTCTTCAGGTACTGGAAAGACATCAGTATAAAAGTAGCGATAAATCCAAAGTCGGCTACAAAACCAACCCAAAACTAGCCATGAGGCACTTCAAAAGTAGCCCAAAAATAGCACAATAGGTGCAGTGAAAAAGTCTAAAAAAAAAAAAAAAAAAAAAATATATATATATATATATTATATATATATATATATATATATATATATATATATATATATATATATATATATATATATATATATATATATATATATATATATATATATATATATATATATATATATATATATATATATATATATATATATAAACTTTCCTTTTTCAAATGTTCCCATGAAGCAAAATGGGACAGATCCCATGGTTAAGCGCCCTAGGTGGGTGCGAGACGCATAGGGCGGATGGAGATGCAAATATACATTTTTAACTTTGTATCAATAAAAGATATTTAAATCATTTTCACTGGTCATGTGGATCTGTTTGAGTACTGGTCGGTCCTGCTTCTTCAAATCTTGAAATTGAGGAAAGTCACTATAAAATGCAAGAATGCTGGGTGACTGGAGACTGGGGTACAGATCAAAAATCTGGTAACTGCCGACATCTACACAAATCAGTTCCATTGCATGCTGGGTATTGTAGTCTTACATTAAACTTGGCAGTTGGCAAATTTGTTAAACAAAAACTACATTACCCAACATGCACTGGGAGACACAGGCTTGGAGGATTAGGGCAAGAAAAATTAACTTTGCCGGGTTTCCAAAGTACAAACCAGCCAAAGGATCCAAAAGTAGCCCAAATCTGTGCCTTTGCTAGTTTGTTTTTTCAAATCCCACCTGGGCTATAAATTAGTAGCCAAATTTGGTTGCAAAACTGCCAACCTGCCATAGACCTACACATGTTTATGGGACAGATTTATTAATGGACATGTAAACCCCCCCTCTTTGAAATCTTTAGATAACTGGCACTCTGGTTGTTCAACCCTTAAAGGGATACGGTCATGTGAAAACATGTTTTTTTCAAACTCATCAGTTAATTGTGCTGCTCCAGCAGAATTCTGAACTGAAATCCATTTTTCAAAAGAGCAAACTGATTTTTTTTATATTAAATTTTGAAATATGACATGGGGCTAGACACATTATCAGTTTCCAAGCTGCCCCCAGTCATGTGACTTGTGCTCTGATAAACTTCAACCACTCTTTACTGCTGTACTGCAAGATGGAGTGATATAACCCCCTCCCTCCCCCTCAGCAGCAAAAAGAACAATGGTAAGGTAACCAGGTAGCTGCTCCCTAAAGCTGGCCATAGATGTAAAGATTTTTAAAAGATCCTCACTTGATCCTCATCGTGAGACCACGATTATCTTGAAACGATCGTACGAATTGTACATCAAATAAAAAGACCATTTCAGGCGATATTGCCAGGAAAACAAAGGGGAGCTGCCTGCTTGTCCCTGCAAACATAGATAGATTGCACTGGGACCGATAAAGATTTTTTTAACCTGGCCGATCAATTTTCTGACAGATGTCGGCTGAAAAATCTTAAGATGTACGATCGCTCGCATCCCACATTTTGAAGGATTGTTCGGTCTTCGCTAAAATCGGTCGTTCTGCAAGATAAATCTTTGCTTTTATGGGGACCTTAACACAAGATAACATCTGCCTAGTAGATCTAAGAACAACACCCAATATTAAAAGCCAAGTTCCACGGAGACTGATTCAGTTACATTGAGTAGGAGAAATAACAGCCTGCCAGAAAGCAGTTCCATCCAAAGTGCAGGCACAAGTCACATGACTAGAGGCAGCTGGGAACCTGACAATATGTCTAGCCCCATGTCAGATTTTAAAATTGAATATAAAAAAATCTGTTTCAGAACTGGAGCAGCACTATTAACTGATGCGTTTTGAAAAAAAAACATGTTTTCCCATGACAGTATCCCTTTAACTAAAAAAACCCTACCCCCCTCCCTCCTCCCCCGCCCCACGTGGAAATGCCCCTAACTTTTTACTTACCCCTCAGTGCAGATTCAGGGATCGCAGTTCACGGCAGCCATCTTCCGGGTCTTCGGTAATCTGAGACTGAGACCGGCAGAGCAGCGCATGCGTAGTTGGAGCAATTTACCAGTTTGCGACAACTGCGATTGCGCTGAAATGGACGGAAATTGCCGAAGCGCCGGAAGAGGACACAAAGATCCGTAAAATGGCTGCTGTGAACTGCAATCCCTGAATCCCAGAACTGCAATCCCGGGGGGGGGGAGGAGGAGGGAGGGCGGTCTACGTATGGTAGGATTTTTTCAGTTAAGCGTTGAATTCTCCTTTAAAAGGTTAACAGTAAGATTTCAGCATCCCCTTAATCACTTAGAAATCCTTCTCTTACTCTAACCCACTCTGGCCCCTCGCTTAGGCATTTGCTTTGACTCTTGACTTATGAGCATGCTCAGTTCTTCTCAGCTCAGATTACTAAACACACCCTCCAGTCTAACAGCCAATAAAGAGTTGGCATTGCTGGTTCCCATAGAAACTATTTTTGGGAGAAAAAAAAAACCCAAGTTTAGTTGAATTCTATCTATCTATCAAATTGTTTGGTGTGCTATGCCCTGCAAAGATCTATTGTTTGTACTGTACCTATGTGTGTGTGAGTATTTATACCTTCTAGGTTTTAAATGAAACATTGCACATAGTTGTACCTTGTCTGTGTCACCTCTTCCCTCTGAACTTGTGCTGCCTTCTCTCTTCCCCAGATCTGCACTGGACAAAGTGTTGAAGAAGGAACTTGAAGTGGATCCAGAGATGCTCTGGCTGGTAATGTTCGATACGCCAGTTGGAGTAGGGGGACTTGAGTTGCCACTGAGAGGCAAAGTGGAGTACAGGGGGTAGGAGGGAGCTGAGTGACCAAGGGTTGTTATCATAGATGGTGGAGGTGGGGAGACCAGGGAGGTAGAAGGTTTACTCTGGCTGAGGATCTGATGAAAAAGTGAAAGAAAAAAAAACAAACATATGGGCAACAATGTGTATTGTCCAACTACATTTGCTATAAGCAAGAAAGAAATCCACAATATATAGTACAGGTATGGGACTGCTATGTAGCAATGGGCAAGAGGCTCAGGTTACACAGCAGATAAGCTCTGTAGAACATAATGGTGTTATCCGTTATCCACTATTTAACCTGTGCCATATAGACTTTTTTTCAATTTCCACCATGGCTACACAGCAGCAGTTTATATAAACAATAGTAGTGTTTCTGAAGCAAACACATCAGTTTTACCAGTGCAGGGCAACACTACGTGATATTTTCATTACGTTAAAGCACTTTCATTTTTTGGTCTTACTGTTCTTTTAAATAGCGGATAACAGATAACACCATTATGTTCTACGGAGCTTATCTTAACCAGAGCCTTTTATCCTTTGAATAGCTGCCCCCTTTGCTACACAGCAGCTTATTTATATAAACAATAGTAGGGTTTCTTAAGCAAACACAGCAGTTTTACCAGTGCCGGGCAACACATAATATTGCATTATATTTTCATTACTTTAAAACACTCATTTTTTGATGTTACTGTTCCTTTAACAGTTGCCTTGACCTGACTTACATTACAGGGGGGTTGGAGGTGAGATTCCACAATTTTGTTATGGGACAAGTTTTTGTGGGTCAGATAAAGTCTGACCCACAAAATCTGATCTTAAATCTCCTGTGTAGCCCTAAGGGCAGAGACACACACTCAGATTCGGGATGATTTAATCGCCCAGCGACAAATCTCTTCTTCGGGGGCGACTAATCTCCTCGAACTGCCTCCTGCCACCTAGAAAGTAAATTCCCGGCGGGATGGCAATCGGTGCGCTTCGTTTACCGAAGCCGCCCCAAGTTGCCTCACGAGGAAAGTTCGGGCGACTTTGGAAAACGAAGCGCTCCGAGTGCCATCCCGCCGGCGATTTCGATTCTAGCAGGTGTGAAGGCAGTTCGGGGAGAATAGTCGCCTGAAGAAGAGTTGGGTAAGTCAGGTCAAGGCAACTGTTAAAGGACCCTGTGTCTCTACCCTAAAGTTACAATCTAGCTGTACTACCATATGGTTATAGCAAATTCAGAAAAGAGTTACCACCAATCAGCCCAAAGGCCTAAATCAAGAAGGATTTGTACCTGATTAGTGGCTTGAATCAGTTCCTGTGCCTTGGCCCTGCTTGCCAGATTGGCTTCTTCCATCTTAAACAGCAGTGCAGTCACTGTGACAAAACATAGACATTCTTATCCTGGGCATGAATCATGGGCCTTTAAATGAATAGAATGAGTCCAAGTGTATTTCTAATTCTGTTCCATATACTGTACATAAGTCTGCCCTCCTGTACAAGTATCATGGCATTAAAGTGGCAGTGATTGTTATACAGGTATGGGACCAGTTATCCAGAATGCTCGGGACCTGGGGTATTCCGGATAATGTATCTTTCTGTAATTTGGATCTTCACACCTTACGTCTACTAGAAAATCATGTAAACATTAAATAAACCCAATAGGCTGGTTTTGCTTCCAATAAGGATTAATTTTTATCTTAGTTGGGATCAAGTACAAGCTACTGTTTTATTATTACACAGAAAAGGGAAATATTTTTTTAAAATTTGGATTATTTGGCTAAAATGGAGTCTATGGGAGACGGCCATTCCGTAATTCAGAGCTTTCTGGATAACGGGTTTCCAGATAACGGCTCCCATACCTGTATCTCTACACTGTATACACTTCAATAATATACCTCTAGATTTACATAACTGAACATGAATCCTGTGAGATGATGGAATCACACTTGCATCGTCTGCTCCAGGTCTTCTAACAGACCGCAACCAAAGATTTGGTAAAAATAAAACAGCGAATGCTACCTGTTGACTCCTTGCTGCTGGTTATTAAAGGGGAAGTTAACCATTAAAGGAAAACTATACCCCCCGAATAATGTAGGTCTCTAGAACGATATATAGAATAAAACAGCTCATATGTAAAACCCTGCTTCATGTAAATAAACCATTTTAATAATAATATACTTTTCTAATAGTATGTGCCATAGGGTAATCATAACTAGAAAATTGCCATTTTAAAAAATGAGGGCCACCCCCTGGGATCGTAGGATTCACGTTCCACGCAAACGTGTTAGGTCACATGAGCCAATTAACAGACAGAGTTGTGTCTTTTGCTTCCACACTACATGCCCTTTTAAAAGGGCATGAAATATTAACTTATATATTAACTTAAATATTAACATGTATTTATATAGCGCCAACATGTTTCGCATATATATATTTCCAGTTTGGTAAGATTCTTTAATATGCCACTTAATACGATATAAACTATCTCTTGCTCAAGTATTCATTTTGGGGGTATAGTTTTCCTTTAAAATAACATTTGGTACAATGTAGGCAGCGATATTCCGAGACAATTTGCAATTAGTCTTCATTTGTTATTGTTTTGCTTTTTGTTTAGCGGCTCTCCAATTTGGAATTTTGGCAGCTATCTGGTTGTAAGTTTACCCTAGCAATCAGCCAGTGGTTTGAATATAAGGCCTAAAGAAGATTAGAAAGATAATTCAGTGGAAATTAACAATATCTGTAACGCGCTTCTAAAAGCTGAAAAGAGGCGCAACAAGAAGACACTTTGATTGTTATAAAAAGAATGAAGACCAACTGAAAAATTGTTTAGAACAGGCCATTCTATGACATAAAACTTGTGCAGCAGGCACTCAAAATAAAGGCATTCTTCCACCAGGCAGGTAAAATCAAGTAGAAAAAGTTGATGTCCACATATACAGCCTGACGCGTTTCATGTTACAAACACTTAAGGGCAAATTCACTAAAGCGCAAAGTGGCTAACGCTAGCTCAAATTGGCCAGCGTGACGTCATTTCGTTACTTCGCCGATTTACTAACGGGTGCTGGCGTAAATTCGCTAGCGAAGTGGACCTACTTTAGCTCTATTTCGCACCCTTACGCCAGGCGAAGTTGCGCTATGGCGAAGAGACGTAACTACGCTAATTCACTAACATGCAGATTTTCATGAACGTTAACTCTTGAAATTTTTTCTAAGTCCCAAAAAATGCTGGTGTCTTTTCCTTTTTTAAGGGTGATAGGCTAAAAAAAGATCGTACATTTTTTTGGGGTTACCCTCCTTCCGCCCTACATTTCCTAACATATGGCACCTAAACTATACACTGGGCTCATGTGTAGGGCAAAATAACAACTCTATTTTATTTTATGAAGCTTTCCCAGCTTGTGTAGTGTAATGTATTTGCTGCTACACATACGTCCATTGTACTTTATCTTGGTAGCGTACACAAATTAGGCATCGCTAGCGTAACTTCGCTTTGCTTGACGAACGCTAGCGCAACTTCGCTACTGTTCGCCTCCCTGAGCGCAACTTCGCATTTTACTGAATTTGCGTATCGCTGTCGAAACTACGCCTGGCGAAGTGCAGCGGAGTGTGGCGAAGCTGTCGCCAGCGCAACTTCGGATCTTAGTGAATTTGCCCCCTTAAGGTGGCCATAAACTCAAAGATCCGCTCGTTTGGCGACCTCCCCAAACGAGTGGATCTTTCCCCGATATGCCACTAAACTGCATGGCTATATCGGGGGTAATTCGAAAGTTCGGCCGTATGGCTCCGACGGGTCGGTCGAGTAAAAATCCAACCTTCCCGATCGATATCGTGGCCAGATATCGATCGGGAAGACCCGTCGGAAGCCCCCATACACGGGCAGATAAGCTGTCAAATCGGTCCAACAGCCGATATCGGGAGCTTTATCTGCCCGTGTATGGCCACCATTAGTCATAGGTTCTGTGTTTGTAACACGAAACGCGTAAGGCTGTATATATGGACAAAAATAAACTTTTTCTACTTGATTCTATCTGCCTGGTGGAAGAATGCCTTTATTTAGAGTGCCTGCTGCACAAATTTTTCAGTTCATCCGCTCCCCCTGCTGAGGGCTCAGGGCGGTGCACCTGGGACTCTTCCTCAATGTGGTAAGGTATTTTTCTTTTTGAGACCCGTGAATCATTTAACTTAGTTCATTCTATTACATACTAAGGGCAGAGACACACGCTCAGATTCAGGGAGATTAGTCTCCCTGGCGACAAATCTCCTCTTCTTCCCTGAACTGCCTCCCCCTGCCTTCCGCCGGCTAGAATGAAAATCGCCGGTGGGATGGCACTCTGAGCGCTTCGTTTTCCGAAGTCCTCGTGAGGCAACTTTGAGTGACTTCAGAAAACGAAGCGCTCAGAGTGCCATCCCGCCGGCGATTTACATTCTAGCCGGCGGGAAAGCAGTTCAAGGAGATTAGTCGGCACAAAGAGATTTAGTCGATAGTCGGAAAAGAAGAGATTTGTCGCCGGATAACTAATCTCCCCAAATCGGATCGTGTGTCTCTGCCGTAAAAGATAATAAAGGTGAACAAGCCCTTTAATAAAAACACATCACTTGGACTGTAATGCTCAATACACAGAAAAATGGGTTCATTATGAACTTTCAATGATAATAAAAGGACAGTCCCGTTGGTCTTACACACCGAAATCTCTTTAGCCTTCTGTCTGTTTTTGTTTAAAAGTTGGGAGATGAGATGCTTCAACAAGTAATACAGCAAACCTATTAGACCAGGCAGAAATCTTTGCACCTGTTATTTCCCACCAATCATAAAACGGACAACATTCAGACACAACCAAGTCATTCAGGAAAGTCCTGCTCACATGAAGGTCCACTGGTGTTAAAACAGAAAGCGACAGTTTTTAAAGGGGTAGTTAACTTTTAGGGGCAGCTTTAGTAAGGGTCAAATTGGAAAATTCGAATTGTGAATTATCCAAACTCGATTCAAATTTTAATTTATGTTTCAAGATTTATCAAACCTATACCCTGGGAATAATTTGAATTCGACTATTCGCCTCCTTAAACCTGCCGAGTTCACGTAGAAGTCAATGGGAGAGGTCCGGTGACCAATTTGACAATGTTTTTAGCCTTCCTGACATTTGTGTTTAGTCGAATTCAATTCGCATTTGATTCAAGTTTTTGGATGGGTTACTTGTTCAAAATATTCGATTTTTTTCATAAATAGGCTCCCAATTGAATTTCGAGTACATTCAAATTTATTAAGAGTTAAAAAAAAAACTCACATGAATTAGAAATTTGACCTTTGATATGGGCCTCCCAGTATCTTTGGAGACAGTTAGCAATTGGCTCCAATGAAAAGACTGAAATATGAACTGTAGGCAGACTGAATAGAGAGATAAGTGAAAAGTAGCAATAACAGAACAATTTGATGGCTGGTGTTTGTATCTGCAATTTGCAAAAAGAAGAGAGGCAGTCAAATGAAAAAAACCCAAAACTATAAAAAAAACGAAGACCGATTGAAAAGTTGGCAAAAATATTCTGTTCTATAACATAATAAACAACCTAAATTTGAACAACTTCTTTAAAGGGATACTGTCATGGGAAAAAAACAATTTTTTCAAAATGAAACGGTTAATAGTGCTGCTCCAGCAGAATTCTGCACTGAAATCCATTTCTCAAAAGAGCAAACAGATTTTTTTATATTCAATTTTGAAATCTGACATGGGGCTAGACATTTTGTCAATTTCCCAGCTGCCCCAAGTCATGTGACTTGTGCTCTGATAAATTTCAATCACTCTTTACTGCTGTACTGCAAGTTTGGAGTGATATCACCCCCTCCCTTTTCCCCCCCCAGCAGCCAAACAAAAGAACAATGGGAAGGTAACCAGATAACAGCTCCCTAACACAAGATAACAGCTGCCTGGTAGATCTAATAACATTCAATAGTAAAAACCCATGTCCCACCGAGACACATTCAGTTACATTGAGAAGGAAAAACAGCAGCCTGCCAGAAAGCATTTCTCTCCTAAAGTCACATGACCAGGGCCAGCTGGGAAATTGACAAAATGTCTAGCCCCATGTCAGATTTCAAAATTAAATATAAAAAAAACAGTTTGCTCTTGTGAGAAATGGATTTCAGTGCAGAATTCTGCTGGAGTAGCACTATTAACTGATGCGTTTTGAAAAAAAACATGTTTTCCGATGACAGGATCCCTTTAAGGGCAGTGGCTGATGGGGAGAGTAGTTGCCCTTGATAAAAATGGAACACCGCAAGCAACAAAATCTCCTGAAAAAGCATCTGCACTGAAATTGCCAGTGGTAAAACCCAACACATGCTACCTTCTTCCGAAGTCGCCCCAAAGTTGTCCCTGGAGGTGATATGTAGGTTTTACCACCATCGATTTTCAATGGAGATGATTTTTCAGGAGATTTGTCATGGTACTAAATCAGAGATGAGCAACCTGCAATCATCCAGCTACATGTCCCTGCACCCAACAACTACCAGGTTCTGTGAGGGGAACAACCAAAATTGTTGTAGCCAATAGGCTGAAGGTTGCCCCTCCATGGATTAAAAGGCCATTACACAAAACACTTACATGCAAGAACTCCACTTGTGGTGCAGTCCACTCCTGACTGGAGATTCCATGGAATTGGTGCTGGAGGTGGTCTTGGTGCCTCGTCTTTAGGTTCAGATATACTATCCACCTCCAAGTCAACGCTTCTCTCAGGCTCTGGTGGGGGTTCCTCTGGTATGAAAGAGACATCTGGAGTCTTACAGCTGCTGTCAACAGTCTGAGAGTCAGGTGTGAGCTCCTGCTCAATGGCTGGCTTGGGAGGACTTGGAGGTTTAACTTTGCTCTCTGTAGTCTCTGTGTCTGACCATATAGGCTCCTCTTTGGCTTGTATTGGGCTGGGTATCTCTTTACTGCAGCTGTCTGCTTTTGACTTCTTTAAGGAGGCCTTTGTTTTCAGCTTTTTCTTTTTCTTTTCAGGTGGTCCTTTGGGTTTCACAAGAACCCCAGCAGCTCCAATAGTTTTCACTTTCTTGACGCCAGTCTTTGTTTTTAAGCCCTTGACTTTTTTAGGCTTTACATTGGGCCCTTTAGCATCAAGCTTAGGCCGGGTGGTTTTTATATCTAGAAGCTTGTCTTCAGATTTAAGGAATGGGGAACGGCTTTCTCGGTCACGGCTAAATTTAACTCCAATAGAGCCTGCCTCTTTAACAGAAGTGGTGCTGCTTACACCTTCTCTGATAAGAACAGCGACTTTAGACTGCAGTTTGACTTTCCTGGCAGATCCCCCCTTGCTTTCCTTATGACTAATCTTCAGCTTTTTAGAAGGTTTATCTTTGTCAATACGCAGTTTATCTTTGTCTATCTTAAAAGGCTCAGGCTCTGGAGCAGGAATATCTTTAAATCTTTTCTTGTATCTTTCACGACTGTCATCTGTGTATGTTCTTTTTCGGTCTCTATCCTTGGAAGCGTTTAGCCGTCTAACCCGATCATCGTCATCACGTTTCTTGTCAAAGTCAATAGGCGTCCTTCTCTTTATGGTTTCTGCCTTTCCAGAGGGTCTTTCAAATATTCTGTTACTCTTGCTCTCACGGTCGTCAAGGTTTTCACGGTCAGAAAAGGTTTCGAAGCTAAGCCCTTCGGAGTCATAAAGAACTTCTCTTTTTCTAGGAGTATTAAGCAAGTCCTCTCGATCAAGCTTTTCTTCTGGATTCACAGTAATTGTTCTTTTAATGCTAAAGAGATCAGCATTATTGAGGTCCTGAATTGATGGAGGTACCACTGACCTACTGTCTCTTCTTCTCCTCTCTAATAGAGGTGGATTGTCTAATTTAGGCTCATCCACAGGAAGCCTTGACCTCACCTTCTCCTTGTCCCTTCTCTCGTTTGAGTGATGGGATGCCCTCCTATCACGATCTCTAGATTTTGAACGTGACTTTTTCTTCTTTTTCTTACCCTCAGTCCGGTGTTTGTCTTTATGTTTATCTTTTCGAGATCGATCAGTACTGATGGAGCGAGAATATGGTCTCTTTTTCTCCTTTGATTTTGATCTCTGGCTCTTCCTTCTTTCAGCTGATGTACGGGAAGACTCAACAGCAGATATGCTGGTACTGATAGAGGGTGACCAGGACCTTGATCTTCTGTGATCTCTAGAACGAGAACGAGAACCTTTGTTGTGAGACCGTGAACGAGAGCGTTTGCGATCTTTACTATCCTTTAATTTCTTTGCACCAGACCATGTAACGTTTGATGCCTTGGGTTCTTTGGACCTCTTTCTTTCCCTGGATCTCTTACGTTCATGCTTAGCCTTTTTACGGCTATGAGAACTGGAAGGAGATGGGGACTTAGAACGCCTTTTGGATTTTGCAGGAGACTGTGATTTTTTACGATACCTTTCCCTGCGCTGGTTTGTGATTTTCCTCCTTAGATCCAACCCTTTCCACCTGTTGTCTATTTGATTTTCTCCAAAGTCAATCTGCAGGGCTCCTTCCTCATCAGAGTCTGCATGTAGGGAAAGAAAATCATCGCCTTCAACCATCCTTAAAGGCCTGTCCAAAACCCTGCACCGGCTACGGAACAAAGGCATGGGACTAAAGCGATCTTCATCTGGCTGAACAATTTCCCCTTCTTCAATTTCAGAATCATATTTATTGTCAGAATCGTCTCCCCGATCTTTCCGTTCAGAAGAATGCCTTCGTTTGTGGCGATTTCGTGACTCACTTCCAAGCTTGACAATTTTCTCCATCCGCAAATAAGACTTGACGTCAGGTTTTGCAATGGATTCAAGCGAAACCTTTATCTCTAATTTAGACTTTGATTCAGATTCTGATGTAAACTCTGCTTTTCTAGCATAATCATTTCCAACATCCACAGCAAACACCCTTCTTCTTGGTTCCGTTACGGCTTCTGAAGTGTTTTCTTCACTAAGAGTCGAATCTGCCAGAGGTGGCTCTTTTATGCTTTTCTCTTCTGATTCTTCCCTCGAAACATCTTCTACTTCATCAACTCTATCTAAATCTAGGCTGGAACTTGGGCTATAAGGCTCAAAAGCAGATTTTGCATTGTCCTTTGCAGTGGATTCCGAAGCTTCTCTGGAATGTTTCTGGTCCGGTTTTTCATTCTCGTATTCATTATCTTCATCATTCCCATCTTTGCCTGGGACTTTATCTGATTCACAAGACTGAACTTCATTCTCCTTTTCTATACCTGGAAAGTCTTGGCTCAAACTATTTTCATCATAGATTCCAGCCAAAGCTTCGGAGAGCCGACCTTCAGGATGGGATTCACTGCCTGCCTCTTCATCCTCTTCTTCCTCATCATAGGGTGAAGGGCTGCTCTCAGAAGAAGTATTATTAGAGCCAGTGGGATCAAAGGGATCATATTTTTGATCCTCTTGTTCATCGGTTTCTTTTTCAGGTGTGTCATCATATAAATAATCTCCATTTACATTTTCCTCATCTGTGGGATGAAAGGGATCATAAATATCAAGTTCTTGGGACATGTTAGATTGTGCACCACTGCCACTGCCAGAGTGAATTGGGATTTGAGAAGAGGAAGAGGAAGAGGAGGAGGAGGAGGAGGAGCTGGAATCTGCCTTTTCCAGAGAGTTAGGAGGCTGTGAATGCTGATTAGATGTGGAATTTTCTGAACCACCGGGTCTCTGCTGTCCACTTGATACCCCTGTTCCATTTCCAAGAGCTAGACCCAAAGATATAAATGAATCAGGACTGGGTTCAACTTTTTTTGTATTGCCATATATTGGGGTAGTCCTGCCAGAACAAAGGCCATTATTCCCTCTAGATGCTCTGAATGATTTATTTGGATCAGGAACAATCCAAGAAAGTCCAGGTAGCAGAGTTTCCGTAGAAGTGTGAAGCTGTGAATTTGTATGTAAGTCCGTCCTGTCTGCAATGCAAACGTTCTGTAGAGCGTTTCGATTTGTATGTATTTTACTCCTATGAAATGTCTGTGGGGTATTTCGTCTCATAACTGAAGAACTTCTGGTAGGATCCAACAAGCCTTCCATTCTTGCAGTGACAGAGGCCGTTTGTCCACTTTGAACACGTAGTCCTGAGGTACTTAGGCACACTGCAAGAGAAATAAAAAATAGAAAAGAAAATGAAATATCAGAATTTAAATGACAATCAGCTGATTTTAGAATGTGTGTGTATAATATTATATCTCATGCATGGGAGAGCACGTGTGTCAGATGGCAAGGAGAGCTTAGAGAAACCTTACCTTCATGTAACAGGACTTGTGAGGTGCAATTTATTAACCTGAAATATTTTTTTCATGTATAAAATTTGCAGATGTACTTATTCTAAGCAACTGGTCTTCATTTTTTATGTTTTTTTAAATTATCAGCTTTACCATTTTGCCCAGAAAAAAAACAAAACACTTTTCTCATTACTTTTTTATTGTTTACATTTGACTTCAGGCCCTCAAGCATTCATTTTCTTTGTTTGCTACAGTACAATTATTCCTAGCAACTGCTGGAATTCCACACTGGAAAGCGGTTGAATAAAAAGCTTAACACTTGAAAAACCACAAAAAATGAAGATACATTGCAACTTGCACAATTCTATCTTCCATTCTGATGTGAAGCTGTCACACTTACAAACTACACTCAAAATACTGTCTGGCAGGAGGTAAAGAGGGCCCTATTAATTTGGGCTTACAGTAAGCCCCCATTCCACTCCAGATGGAGTAATGGTAGCAAAATTGATTGGCTGCTATGGGCTTCTGCACTGCGGCAAATACTTTGCTGGTATATTGCTTGGCTTTTTTTTTTTTGTCTTTGACATAGGAATACTAAGAAAATTAAGGGAAATATCCAAACTGCACAATTGTAAAAGGTAGATTTACCCTTCCCATGATAATGGCCTTCAGTTTGTCACTAAAGCATCCCCCAAAGCACTGATGTGTATGGAAGAGGATGTTATTATTTCCAGCTCACCTGACTTCTGACTTCTCCAATGACTGTCCCTCCTGGAGAACCCTGAACGAGCATTCCAATAAGATGCAAGGTCACCAATCTGAATTTCAGCTACAAGCTCCAGTTCATCCACCTCTTCTGTGTCACTGAGAATTCAAAACATAAGATATATTCAATAAGGCAGTTCCAAACTCATAACTTAACTCATAACTAAAGTAAAAGGATTAATTTAGGGGTCTGTATGTTGGGAACCCTTGAATACTGTGCTGGCATTTTAAGGGTCTGGCCACACAGGCAGATTCGGGGAGATTAGTCGCCAAGCGACAAATCTCCCCTTCTTCATGGCGACTAATCTCCCTGATCTGCCTTCCGGCGGCTAAAATGGAAATCACCTGGGGGCAGGCACACAAAGCGCTTCGTTTTCTGAAGTCGCCCGAAGTTTCCTCGTGAGGCAATTACGGACAACTTTGGAAAACGAAGCGTTCCGTGTGCCTGCCCCTAGACGATTTACGTTTTAGCTGGCGGAAGGCCGATTGGGGAGATTAGTCGCCGCGCAGAAGAGTAGAGAGAGAGTTGGGGAGATTAGTCGCCTGGTGACTAATATCTCTGAATCTGCCCGTGTGGCCAGACCCTTAGATGTTTTTTTAGCAAAGTCCAATCTAGCCTTTCTATTCTTGAGAAATAATGAAGACCAATTAAAAAAGTTGCTTAGAATTGGCCGTTCTATAACATACTAAAAGTTAACTTACAGATGAGCAACCCCTTTTAAGCAAAACTTGTGATCAGTGTTAGTGAAACATGTGGGGAGAAAAAAAGTGATGTTACTTACTAACTGGCTCCCAGCTCTATGGTTTCTTCCTCACATGGGCAGCTATGAGATCCTGCAGCGATTGTAGTGTTTGTCTTTTCCATGTAATCCAATGCAACTGCAAGACTGGCCAAAAGATTTTCCGTTGTTTCAGTGATCTGGAAGGAATTCAAAATCAGAATTAGACAGCAGAAAATAAAGATCAGTGTAAAGGTCTTGTGAGCATGGGCTGTCCTTGTTTATCCTGTAACCCTTGTTAATTAATTAGTGAATTAATGCTATAAATGAATACTAAGTATTGGTGCTTTATAAATACATGACAGTTATTGTACACGATTAAAGTGTCATGTAAATTGGACGAGTAAAAAAGTGGATACGTACAGAATTTTCTTCCACACCAAGCGATTTAGAATTCCCATTGTTCTTCTTCACTTTTCTTTTCCTACAGGCCTTCATCAGATTTGCACCTTTCTGTTTTGAATCTGAACAAGAAAATAAGCAGATCACATCTATGATAAATACATGGCAGGCATAATTAGGGGCAAGGGGCATCGATAAGTACTTCCTGCAAAGCTGCATATGTGCCAGAGCCTTAAAGGAACAGTAACACCAAACATTGTGTTTTAAAGTAATGAAAATATCATTTACTGTTGCCCTACACTGGTAAACGTTTGTCGAAAAAAAATTTGCAGAGTGAAAAAGATGTTTTGACGCAAATTCTGGCGATTTTGGAAAATGAAGCGTTCCGAGTGCCATCCCACGTCAATTTACATTCTAGCCGGCAGGGGGCAGTTCGGGGAGATTAGTCGCCCCAAAGAAGGAGATTTGTCCTTGGGCGACTTATCTCCCCGAATCGGAGAGTGTGCCCTGACCCTAAAAGATTCAGTCCTCTTTGACTTAAAAACACAAAGAACTCCCTCCCTGGCTGATTTTTACAGATTTGCTAGATCAGGAAATGCACTTCAAAGGCCTGACTAAAGGTGGCCATACACGGATAGATCCACTCGTTTGGCGATGTCGCCAAACGAGCGGATCTCCCTCCGATATGCCCACCTTGAGGTGGGCAATATCGGGCTGATCCGATCGTGGGCCCTAGGGCCCAACGATCGGATCCTAGCGTTCGCCAAACGGGCGGTCGGATCGCGGGACCGCATCAACGAACAGATGCGGCCGCGATCCGACGGGATTTTTAACCCCATCCGATCGAGATCTGGCCGACTTTCGGCCAGATCTCGATCGGGGAAGCCCGTCGGGGGCCCCCATACACGGGCCAATAAGCTGCCGACTTGGTCTGTCGGCAGCTTTTATCGGCCCGTGTATGGCCACCTTTAGCCACAGAAGTGCTGTAAAGCCTATACAATAAGAGCTGCAGACTCACTTTCTGGAGGTTTAAGAGAATTTTGTTTTAGATTCTGTGCCAGATGTAAACGAAGAGAGGGAAAACAAATAGAGATAAAACACAAGAAGGAGTTCCATAAACTGTCTAAAAGAGACCAAATTGGCTTTAGTCTAAGTTAGCATGCACAGCTAGTTGGAAACTGGTCTACATCATTAGTATGGGTAAAGTAACCCTTTCAATTGCTTTGATTAAAAAAAAAAAAGGGGGTAGTTCACCTTTAAGTTAACTTCACGTATGTTCTAGAATGTTATATTTGTTTCTAGGGATGCACCGAAACCAGGATTCGGCTTTTTCAGCAGGATTCGGCCCAATCCTTCTGCCTGGCCGAACTAAATCCTAATTTGCACAGGCAAATTAGGGACAGGGAGGGAAATCTAGTGACTTTTTGTCACAAAACAAGGAACTAGAAAATGCTTTCCCATTCCCACCCCTAATTTGCCTATGCAAATTAAGATTCGGATTCGGCATTCAGCCATATCTTTCAAGAAGGATTCGGCCGAATCCAAAATAGTCTCTTCTGTCCTTTTCCAGCTTTCAGTTGATAATGCTATTACGAGGAGGGTAGGGTCAATGACCCCAATAAATAAAGGCTACTAATTTCCTAAGAAATTAATAGAGAAGTACCCAATCTCACATCCAGAGCATGCAGCAGTACTAAGCTTATTTAAAGGAGACATTTTGTGTAAAAAAAAAAAAAAAGAAAAATGAGAATGTACCAGTGCGTTATACACATTCAGATATAGGAGAATTGTGCTTAAAAAAAAGTAGTGTTTCAGGCTGATTTATTGAATATTTCAGAATAAACCCTAATTATCTCTCCCTTCTGTTCCACTTCCTGCTAGAGTCCTGCAGCGGGTCGGGTACCTGCAAAAACCTGCGGTACCCTGCGGGTTGCGGGTAGAAATAGAAGGACTCTACTTCCTGCTCCCTGAATTCCCAAGTTGTGCAGGGGAGCCGTTGGCACTCAGCTCACTGCTCTGTAGGACAGGAACCAATCAGCAGCTAGCAGGACCTGATAGGGAACTGAATCCTGTCTTTGCTTGTGTGACTGCAGAGCTGTGATTGGCTGTCCCCCTCCTACTGCCCACCCCTCATTTGAAACATGGACAGGGACCAGTGAACATCTATAGGGAGCTCTAATAAAGAGGCTATTTATAAAGATAATATACATTTTTAGCACAATGTAAAAGCAACACCATATATTACTCATAATTGCCTACAATATTAGGGTTTTTTCATTTATCCTATGTGTCTCCTTTAAAGACTACTAATACACATTTTTCGATCACAGTATTTATTGGATTTGGTGGCTAGATATATATAGGTGGCTTGGTATTAAATAATAATTTCTTTAAAAAGGGAATTGTTGATTAGGCATATAATTAGACACAATACAACTGGGCTGCTCACGGTCACAAAAACAGGTTTCCAGATCCAGGCTCTTTGAGAGTAAAGGCAGCCAATACACATAGTGTATACTGTATCCAACAGGCTGAATTGACATAGAAAATATGAGGGTCTTTCCATGGTATTGCACCTGACTTGTGTGGAACAGCAACAAGTGAATTGAAGCTCCAGCTCATCTTCCAATGTACCCAAACAATGACAAAGATGGCACAGATCAGAGTTTTAAACAAGTGCAGTCAACAAGCCCACCAAAATCTATAGGACACAATTATCAGACCATCTCATACTTATCGGAAATCACATTTCTAAGCACAAATTAGTATTCTTTTATGACAAAAATGAATATATACCTGTATTTTTAGAGAGCTCGATCTGCGTTTCATTTTGTAAGCTGCTTCCCACAACTTGTTGCAAAGCCTTCTAGAAGAGGAAAAACATTTAAATCAGCCACATGTTAAAATAGGACGAATCAAGTCTGTGTTTAAAGGAGAAGGAAAAGTTAAAACTAAGTAAGCTTTATCAGAAAGTTCTATATAAATACATCAGTAAACCCTCAAAGTAATGCTGCTCTGAGTACTCCGTCAAAAAAAAACAGCATTTCTTTCCTTCTATTGTGTACACATGGGCTTCTGTATTACACTTCCTTCTTTCAGCTTAAACCTCCAGGTAGAGTCCTGCAGCTGGTCGGGTACCTGTGGGTTACCTGTAAAAACCTCTAGCAGATAGAAGTTTCAGGATCGGGCACAGACGCGGATCGGCAGTTCTCTGGGTTAGCGGGTCACGGTTCGGGTCTTCTCAATAGCGATTTCTGATCACGCCTACTTCCAATGATGTCACCTCTGGTTTACGACAGCACTTCCTGTTTCTTGATGGTCAGCGGGTCGCGGATCAGGTTGCGGATAAGGTACTTGCAGGTTGGGTATCGGGTCCAAGCAGGTAAGTATGTGGGTTGCAGGTCCGGGTTTAACAAATTGGTTCAGCGCAGGACTCTACCTCCAGGGTTTGGGCTTAAGCATGCTCAGTTTGCTCCCCTCTTCCTCCCTGCTTTAATCTGAGCCTAGAGCTATGAATGAGCAGGGAGAGACTCAGTGATGTCACACTAAGCTAATATGGCAGCTGCTGTCCTAAACAAACAGTTTCTAGAGCTGTTTACACTGGTATGGTAAAGCATTCTACAGAATAAATATAGCGTTCTAGCTTGCATCTTAACTATTGCAGCTAATCTATTGGTAATAATCTGGCTCAGTAGCTTTCCTTTTTCTTGAACATCTTAGAATTGAACGAAACCAGGGTCAGTCCGGCTGTTGTGAAACTACAATTCTCATGGTGTCTCTGATTAGGAGTTGCAAACCCCCAACAGGGCACATCAGGGTGTCTTTTACAGATGATAAATAGAAGCAGGACCATGAGTCAACAGGAGAGGAAGGCTATCTATTATTAGCAAAGGCTATATGGAGAGGAATAGGGCTCTGGAGATGTGTGTGTGATACACAATGTTAGATGATACACAATGTTAGATGATACACAATGTTAGATGATACACAATGTTAGATGATACACAATGTTAGAGGATAGTTACCAAAATGAAGATCCTTCCTGGGCACAGGCCTTCAGCCTTACATGATTCCTCCTCAGTGCCACGACTAGTGGGCTGGTCAGCAGTAGTACTTTCTGCTTGACTCTTCTGCGATGGTGGATCTTCTGATGGCTGGTTGGACTCTTCCTTAGACTCCTCATCAGTTTCTTGACTAGTGAGTTTGGGATCTTGACTGTTTCCTTCCATAACTGCAACTTGGAGAAACAAGCCTAAGGGAATGAAAAAAATTAACTATGTATTGTCTTTCCAGGAATGAGAACAGAAGGCACAACACTGCACAGGTAATGCATACTATCATCATCATCATCACCATTTATTTATACAGGTTAAGCAGTGCTTTAGTTTATAACAAACGGGGGACAAATGGCAAATAACGAACAAGGGTTTTCAGAGTATAGAATTAGAGGGCCCTACTGGGGAAAGTTTGCAAACTAAGGGCAGAGACGCACGTAGAGATTCGTGGAGATTCAGTCGGCCAGCGACAAATCGTTTCTTCTTGGGGTGCTGAAACCCCCCTGATCTGCCTTCCCAATTTTGGGCGACTACAGAAAACTAAGCGCTCCGAGTGCCATCCTGTCGTTCTTTAGGTAGTATAATTACACATGCTGTGGGGGCTGCATCAAAATAGCTCACAGTAAAGCTGGCCACAGACGCAAACATCCAATCGTACAAATCAACGTACTCCCCCATCTCCCGACCTGCCACTAACCATTCCGATCAAGTACAAAAGAACAGATCAGCCGATGTTCTGCCCCTGACAGCAAGTTATGTCCGACCAAAGCTAGTGACAGTCTCCCTCAGGAATCGTATGATCGGCAATACACGCAGAGATATTACCCAAAGCCGACAGAAATCTTTTAACCTGTCCCATCGACCAAACGACCGATCTCCGCCAGACGAAAAATTTCAGGACTATCCACACACGGTCCGAAAATCATACGAATCCTCGATTCGTACGATCAGATCTTTGAGTCTATGGCCAGTTTAAGAACAGATATAGAACTGGTTATCCGGAATGCTTGGGACCTGGGGTTTTCCTGATAACTTGGGTCATCATACCTTAAAAAACATGAAATAAACCCAATAGGCTGGTTTTGCCTCCAATAAGGATTATTTATATCTTAGTTGGGATCAAGTACAAGGTACTGTTTTATTATTACAGAGAAAAGGGAAATAATTGTTAAAAATTTGGATGATTTGATTATAATGGAGTCTATGGGAGACAGGCTGGAGTTTTCTGGATAATGAGTGCCATACCTGTACTACATACTGCCCTGTACCCTAAGCGAGGAGAGGAAGAATTCCTGGATTCTTGGATTGCTGCATCATAAGGTTCAGCCTTTCCAGAGTATAAAACATGAGTTTTCCCTTCAACCTCCCAGATATTACTATATTTAGATCAATTAATGTTCCTTTGCAGGGATTCACAGAGTTATATTTCCATGTGTATGCACAAAGCTCTCTCAAATTGACCTACGACTGCCTATATTTTAGACCCCGTGTTGGATTCCACTCTGCCCAAAGGCGCCATAAACTGGAATTAGGCATCACTTTAAGGGCAGGGGCACATGGGCAGATTCGGGGAGATTCAGTGGCCTGGCGACTAATCGCCTCTTCTGCGGGGCGACAATCTCCCCAAACTGCCTTCCCCCTGCTATCATGAGAAAACGCCAGCGCAATGGCACTCGCGGCGCTTCCATTTCTGAAGTCGCTCGAAGATACCTCATGAGGAAACTTTGGGCAACTTTGGAAATCGAAGCACGGCAAGTGCATTGACGCAGGTGATTTTTCATTTTAGCAGGGGGAAGGCAGTTCGGGGAGATAGTCGCCCCAAAGAAAAAGATTAGTCGCCAGGTGGCTAAATCAACCCGAATCTGCCCATGTGCCCATGCCCTAAATACAGTGCGTGATCAGAAGAGCAGCAAGGTCTCCTGGAGATTGTACAGACACCTCTCACTAAATCAGCTGAATAACTGCCAGCTAGAAGCTTGCCCTGGAGATCAATGGGAACATTTCACGGTCATCTGTTTGTATGACCATGGGTTGGCCCCGCTCTTGCTTTTAAATGCCAATTAACTAACCCTTCACATCTGCTTTTTTTTTTGCACAATCCTGTAAAAAAGCAACATGTTAAATGGTATCCGGAAGAATCATCTTTATTTGATCCAGACAAAACAGTGTTGCAACAACCCCATTTATAAGGGTCAGGGCACACAGGCAAATTCGGGCAACTAATCTCCCTGAACTGCCTCCCCACCAGCTAAACTGTAAATCGCCAGTGGGATGGCACTCGGAGCGATTCGTTTTCCAAAGTCAGGCGACCGGAAAACGAATTGCATCCCGCCGGCGATTTACATTTTAGCCGGCGGGAAGGCAGTCGCCCCGAAGAAGAGGAGATTTGTCGCAGGGCGACTAATCTCCCCGAATCTGCCTGTGTGCCCTGACCCTAAACAGTGGGCAAATTTACATCTGTGCAGTAATCCATAGCAACCCATCAGTGATTAACTTTTTTCAACCAGCTGCATGTTGCATAATAAAAGTAATCATCTGATTGGTTGCCATGGGTTACTGCCCAGTTGCTAATTTGCCCAGTGTTTATAAATCCCTCACTGTGTATAAAGAGGTAAAGATGCTCTGTATAAGCACATTCATATAAATCGAATGGTGCAACTGAGAGTAACATTGAATTTTGGGGGTAGGCCAGACCATAAGGAAAGAAAACAAACCCATTCATTCAGTCACAGCACCAGTGAGCTTCTCTTGATAAAGGCCCTAATGAGGGTCAAAACATTGGATATACAACTATGAGGGAAAGTTAAAATATTCACTAAATCGGAGTGCGGGTCCTTTGGAGAATAAAATAAATATATATATATATATATATATATATATATATATATATATATATATATATATATATATATATATATATATATCATAGAGAAATCATGAAAGCGGCACTCGGTATCAAATGGCTAGAAAAGTGTATTAAAAAGACATATTTAACGTTTCGGCCATATAGTATATGCCCTTTATCAAGCTGTAACAAAAGCAACTGAATTAACAAGTCGCAATTGAAGTGATTCACAGGAAGTGACATCAAAGTGTTCAAACAAAATTTGCATAAAGCAGTTACAAAGTTATATGTTATTGCACATATCTGAAAACATTTACAAAAATAAAAATAAGTCGTAATCTGGGGTTGTTCACCTTCCAAACACTTTCAGTTCAGCTGTTTTCAGACTGTTCGCCAGAAATAAAGACTTTTTCCAATTTCTTTCCATTTTTAAGATTTTACCGGTTTTCCAAAATCTAAGTTTAAAGTTGAATGTTTGTGTCTCTGGTGTTTGAGTCTGGCAGCTCAGTAATTCAGGAGCAGATTCTAAACTGTTACAATATTGCAACATTTAGTTGATCCATTTCCATTTAGTGGATACATTTCTCAGCAGTATCTCTGGAGTATCAGCAACTATTGTATCAATTCTAACAGCTGCCTTAAGGGTCAGGCCACACTGATTGACCCCCAAACTGATCTAAATTGATACATTTCTAATCTTTGTCCCTGCTGAGCAGAATCCCTGAGTTTCATTAAGGTGAAGTCCACACGGGGCGTTTTGTGTAGATTTGGTCGCCTGACGACTAATCGCCTCATTTTTGCGGCGACCAATCTCCCCAAACGCCTTCCCTGACTCCGGCTTAAAAATGAAAAGACGCTGGCGCTAATCACACCCATCGATTCGTTCTCCGAAGTCGCCGGAAAACGAACAGCCGCGTGTGATTGGTGCAGGCGTTTTTTCATTTTAAGCCGGAGTCAGGGAAGGCGTTTGGGGAGATTGGTCGCCGCAAAGACAAGGTGATTAGTCACCAGGCGACCAAATCTACACAAAACGCCCCGTGTGGACTTCACCTTAAAGGGCATGTAAAGTCCAAAATAGAATAAGGCTAGAAATGCTGTATGTTGTATACTAAATATAAACATGAACTTACTGCACCACAAGCCTAATCAAACAAATAATTTATGCTTTCAAAGTTGGCTACAGGGGGTCACCATCTTGTAACTTTGTTAAACATCTTTGTAAGACTAAGACTGTGCACATGCTCAGTGTGGTCTGGGCTGCTTAGGGATCGTCATAAACAAAGCTGCTTGAGTTCTGCATGGCTGGGAAGTAAGGCGGGGGCTCCCCCTGCTGTTCATAAGTATGATTGTTTCCCTGCTCAGCAGTTAGGGACCGTCTGACAATTCCTATCCACAGCAGTAAATGAAGGGAGAATTTCACTGCATACAGACAGGTTTTTTATAAAAATGGTACACATTTTTTAATTAAAGTATATTGGAGATAGGTTTCTTTTTCAATAAAGAAAGTAAAAATGGGATTTTATTTTTTGCCTTTACATGCCCTTTAATGAAACTCAGGGATTCTGCTCAGCGGGGACAAAGATTAGAAATGTATCAACTAAATGTATCAATTTAGATCAGTTTGGGGGGTCGGCGACCCCCCTCTCCCAGAGCTGCTTTAGATGGTGAAAAATTACACTCTACACTTCAATATTAGAAAAAGGATCACGAATAGAAACTAGAAAGTAATTGTAAAGTCGTTATTTCTGGTGATCTCTCTGAAAACAACTAGTTGTTTGAAGGTGAACCACCCCTGTAAGTTTATTAATCCACCACACCTCCCTTCTTTTAAATTCACGATCTTCTCCTCTCTTTAGAGGCGATACAATTTCTAATACCGTAAACCTAAATTGGTCAGAGGTGTGGCCTTGCTCAACAAAGTGTTTCAAAATATTAAACGAGTTAATAGCTGATCGATATTGTGATTAGTCCTCAAAAAGGTACTGGCTTCCTTAGATCTTAATTTCAGACTAGAGGAAGAGACTGAAGTTACAATCATTTTGCCTCTACAATATGAAATGTGTGGAGGTGATTTAAATTCCTGCACTTTTGAGAATATACCAGTGTTTACGTATAGCCTCAGCTATGGGCTCACTATAATTAGAATATTGAGTCAAAAAAGGAATGCGTATATCTTTTTTCTTTTTCTCCCTACATTGGTTAACCTGAAACTGAGCCCAACGTATCACATCTTAAGGGTAACTTCTATCTAGAAATGTCTGACACATCTTCTGTTCGTGGATTACTATCTCATGTGTATCACTAATTAAACTATTGACTCGTAAGAGTTGACTAACTGGAATCGATCTTTGTATGTAGTGGATGTTGACTTCTAAAATGGAAAATCTGATTTCAAATGTAACTTGTTAATTCAGTTGCTTTTGTTACTGCTTGATAAAGGGCATACTATATGTCCAAAACATTGCATATGTCATTTTAATACACTTTCTAGCAATTTGATACTGAGTGCTGCTTTTTTCTTTCAAGATTTAGATAGATAGATAGATTTTAAACCTGTCTATCTGTGGCGGCAGAATTACCTGTCCAAGTATTACAAGTACTTTCAAAGCAGTTGAAAGCACCATCTCTCCCTACTATACCTGCTATCCCACAGTCACACTCCCTTCCCAGAGACTATTATCCACTGTTACTATAGGCACCATCTCTCCCTACTATACCTGCTATCCCACAGTCACACTCCCTTCCCAGAGACTATTATCCCACTGTTACTATAGGCACCATCTCTCCCTACTATACCTGCTATCCCACAGCCACAGTCCCTTCCCAGAGACTATTATCCCACTGTTACTATAGGCACCATCTCTCCCTACTATACCTGCTATCCCACAGTCACACTCCCTTCCCAGAGACTATTATCCACTGTTACTATAGGCACCATCTCTCCCTACTATACCTGCTATCCCACAGTCACACTCCCTTCCCAGAGACTATTATCCCACTGTTACTATAAGCACCATCTCTCCCTACTATACCTGCTATCCCACAGTCACACTCCCTTCCCAGAGACTATTATCCCACTGTTACTATAGGTATCATCTCTCCCTACTATACCTGCTATCCCACAGTCACACTCCCTTCCCAGAGACTATTATCCACTGTTACTATAGGCACCATCTCTCCCTACTATACCTGCTATCCCACAGTCACACTCCCTTCCCAGAGACTATTATCCCACTGTTACTATAGACACCATCTCTCCCTACTATACCTGCTATCCCACAGTCACACTCCCTTCCCAGAGACTATTATCCCACTGTTACTATAGGCACCATCTCTCCCTACTATACCTGCTATCCCACAGTCACACTCCCTTCCCAGAGACTATTATCCCACTGTTACTATAGGCACCATCTCTCCCTACTATACCTGCTATCCCACAGTCACACTCCCTTCCCAGAGACTATTATCCCACTGTTACTATAAGCACCATCTCTCCCTACTATACCTGCTATCCCACAGTCACACTCCCTTCCCAGAGACTATTATCCACTGTTACTATAGACACCATCTCTCCCTACTATACCTGCTATCCCACAGTCACACTCCCTTCCCAGAGACTATTATCCCACTGTTACTATAGGTATCATCTCTCCCTACTATACCTGCTATCCCACAGTCACACTCCCTTCCCAGAGACTATTATCCACTGTTACTATAGGCACCATCTCTCCCTACTATACCTGCTATCCCACAATCACACTCCCTTCCCAGAGACTATTATCCCACTGCTACTATAGGCACCATCTGTCCCTACTATCCTACAGCCACAGTGCCTTGAAAAATGTAAATGTATATTTACTTTTCAATTGTTCCTAGACATTAGTTCCCATTTAAATGCCAAACAAATGATCCAAAAGGAGACACACTACACCTAATGAAGTTGATGCTAGCAGGGACTACAGTCCTAAATGCTGCCAAACACATTATATTGCTTTAAAGTGCCTGCCAGCAACATAGGATTGGTGAGCCCAGACCATTCCATATTGTCACATGCAGTGATTTATTAATAACAGACACTTCACCGATAACTCAGTGATCCCAGTGCCTAATGGTTTGCCCAGGATTAGAGTGCAAATCTGTCACCCAATGTTGCATTTGGTGACTTACACTGTGGAGTACGGAATACAGCAGAATTATCTACAACCTGCCTTCTGCCTAAGCCGCATTTTCCCATACAGATTTAGGGTTAGTGGTTAAAAGTCAAAGCCACGCAGACAGCAGACTGTCAGGGTGACAGAGATAAGCAATGGCTTTGAAAGTAAGAAGTTGGGGACCTCTAATGAATTCCGGCATTAATTTTGGCACAAGTTCCTTGTGGCTTATAGCACAAAGCTTCATCATGCCTCCCCCATGGGCTCCAGTCCCATCACTTAGATTGTAAGCTCAATGGGCAGAGCTACAGATGCATGCCTGAAATATGGGCACAACCAGTGAAGCTCCTCCCTCAGATGCCCAGCATTGACTTGATGGCTGCTCTCTCTGCCATCTCCCTGCCTGTGTGTGTGCGCAATATAGTGAGCAGAGTAGCGCGCAGAGAGCGCTGTATAGCGCGCAGAGAGTGCAGAGTAGTGTGCAGAAAGTGCAGTGAGCAGAGTAGTGTGCAGAGAGTGCAGTGAGCAGAGTAGTGTGCAGAGAGTGCAGTGAGCAGAGTAGTGTGCAGAGAGTGCAGTGAGCAGAGTAGTGTGCAGAGAGTGCAGTGAGCAGAGTAGTGTGCAGAGAGTGCAGTGAGCAGAGTAGTGTGCAGAGAGTGCAGTGAGCAGAGTAGTGTGCAGAGAGTGCAGTGAGCAGAGTAGTGTGCAGAGAGTGCAGTGAGCAGAGTAGTGAGCAGAGTAGTGAGCAGAGAGTGCAGTGAGCAGAGAGTGCAGTGAGCAGAGAGTGCAGTGAGCAGAGAGTGCAGTGAGCAGAGAGTGCAGTGAGCAGAGAGTGCAGTGAGCAGAGAGTGCAGTGAGCAGAGAGTGCAGTGAGCAGAGAGTGCAGTGAGCAGAGAGTGCAGTGAGCAGAGAGTGCAGAGTAGTGAGCAGAGAGCGCAGAGAGTGAACAGTAATGAGCGCAGTGTAGTGAGCAGAGTGTAGTGAGCAGAGAGTGCAGTGAAGTGAGCACTCACACCAGATCAGTGAAGTACTCACAATAAGCACACGAATAGAATTGTTACACAGGGACCAATAATGAGAAGAGATGGCTGCACCTCTTGAAACTGCTTGTTTAAAGGAACATTTAAAGGAACACACAGACCCCAGCAAATCAAAGCTCAAGGCAGAGAAGATCAGATGTAAAAGATTCTATTGGATCACAGGCCCCAAATCGGCCTACATTGCAGCTGATTATTAGGGGTTCAAACGATGACTTATCCCTCGGCCCTCCAGCTTCCTCTGCATGTTCTGACAGCCACAAGCTTCCCTGGGGTTGCTGGGAGATGTAGTCCATCAGCAGTTGTACATGCGTGCAGTATTGAGTGGTTACAATAGCCATTAGGAATACAAATACACTGTGTAGCCCCGACTCTAGCCAAAGTCTCATCCAGCAGCACCAAAGGCAAAACCCCTCCCAGCGCCGGGTCCGGGCCTGTTGACCAGCGCTGGGCGCTCCCTCTGCAGACACCTACCCACTGACGGTGGCTCCTGGCTGCTGGGATCCGCTGCTCCGGTCCTGCTCCGCACTCGCACTAGCGGATTTCTTCCTAATATCCCAGCCTTATAACAAAAGGAGACCCCCTAGCCCTCCAGTGGCCGCCATCTTACCCCGCTGCTCCAGCGGGTCTAACGGGAACGCTTTGCCTATCGGGAACTGTAGTTCTAATATCCGTCACGTCAGAGAGGTCGCGGAACATCAAAACACTTCAAATCCCAGAATGCGCCTCGGCTTTTTGATGGAAGTATTAGCTTTTAGAATCGTGGCAATGCATTATGGGAAAGGTAGTCTTTGCCGGAATTCTCCTACGCAGAAGGGGAAAGGCAGAGGCAGAGATCGCCCACAATCCATTCCCACAATACAGCGCGGCCGCAGCGAGGCGGGGTCATGTTGTTGCGGAGAGGAAGTTAAGAGGCTGCGGCGCAATCATTGCACACCACTCATTAAAGCTAAAGAGCACTGATTGGAAGGGGAGTGGAATGCAGGGCCTTAGATCTGCGTAACAGACAGTCTGGATGTAGCACTTGTACGAGGCTGAACGGGCTTTTTCACCTTTAAATTACCTTTAGTCTAACGTAGAGAATGATATTGGTTTTCATTTTTGATTATTTGTTTTTTTTTAGTTATTTACCTTTTTATTCAGCACCTCTCCACTGTAACTTTTAGGCATCTGGTTGCTAGGGTCAAAATTACCCTACAACCATGCATTGAATTGAATAAGAGACTGGAATATGAATAGGAGAGGCCTGAATAGAAAGATGAGTAATACAAAGGAGTAATAACAATAAATTTGTAGCCTTGCAGAACATTTGTTTTTTTAGATGGGGTCAGTGACCTCCATTTGAAAGCTGGAAAGAGTCAGAAGAAGAAGGCAAATAATTCAGAAACTATAGAAAATAAGTAATGAAGACCAATTAAAAAGTTGTTTAGAATTGGCCATTCTATAACGTACTACACGTTAACTTAAAGGTGAACACGACAGATGCTGGGAGTGAGGCTTAACATATATTTATGTCCACTTCAGGCACACAAAAAAAATCAGTGAGACTCCCTAATGGAAGAAATGTTAAGGGCTGGTTCACTTAAAGTAAATATAGTATGTTGTAAAGGACCAGTAACATAAAAAATTAAAATAAACTAATTTTTTTCTATTTAAAGGACCAGTAACATCAAATAAAATTACTATACAAAAAAAAAACCAAGACATATTAAACTTTAAAATAGCAAAGCCTTTATTAAGAAATAACTTACAGAAAGTCTACTTCCCCTCCTCTTCAGAAAAGGCGACTGACAGAGGCCTGCAAGGGTCGGCACGTAGGCATGTTAACCCTTCAAACCTGTCCCTGCCCAGCTCCTCCACCACCTCCGGCTCCAGCCTACAGTAATAATGCCAAACCATTATATGTTTCTATGCAGAATGAGAAGTATAATTCCCAAAAAGCTGCTCCTGGGCTACTTCTGCACGTGTCAGGCGCTGCCAATCTCTGCAACGGAGAAAGAAAATATTTAGTAAGGAAATAATGACTGCGCCGAGTTGTTACCTATATATATGATTAGCGCACCAACTAGAGACTTGATCATAAATCACATATGGCCTAAGTACTGCGCTACTGGTTTGTCACATTTTAAAATCACCGGCAATTCGATTGGGATGATCATTTAGCCCCATTCCCAGTCATTAATTCCTTACTAAATATTTATTTCTCTGTTGCAGAGATTGGCAGCGGCAGAAGTAGCCCAGGAGCAGCTCCTTGGGAATTATACTTCTCATTCTGTAGAAACATATAATGGTTTGGCGTTATTACTGCAGGCTGGAGCCGGAGGTGGTGGAGGAGCTGGGCAGGGACAGGTTCAGCCCAGCCCGGAAGGAGAGGCTGTTGGCTCAGTCCCGGATTCGCAGTGTCAGTGTGGCCACGTCTGAGAGCGGCATGAGCTGGAGGAGAGAGGGAAGCCAGGGAGGAGAAATCGAGCGCTGCAGGTTGGATGGTCGCCCTGTCGCCTTTTCTGAAGAGGAGGGGAAGTGGACTTTCTGTAAGTTATTTCTTAATAAAGGCTTTGCTATTTTAAATTTTAATATGTCTTGGTGGTTTTTTTTTCGTTGTATAGTAACAAATTTTTTTTAATTTTTTTTTGATGTTGCTGGTCCTTTAACGAAAAAAAAAAAAACAGGACACTTTTAAGTTTAAACTTCAAAAGTCTTTATTAAGAAATATCTTACAGATTCTCCACTTGCGCTCCTCTTTAGAAACGGCAACAGGGTGACGATCCAGCGTGCGGAGCTTGATTTCTCCTCCCTGGCTATCTCCTATAGAAGACAGGGAGGAAAAATCGAGCGCTGCACGATGGATTGTTGCCCTGTCTCTGAAGAGGAGCTCAAGCAGAGAATCGGTAAGTTATTTCCTAATAAAGACTTTGCGAATTTAAAGTTAAAAGTGTCTTGGTGTTTTTTTTTCGTTAAGTAGAAACTATATTTTTAAGCAATTTTTCAATTGCTTGTCATTATTTAACTTATAGGCGAGAACTACACGGGCGATTTTCAATGTGCGGCCATTCGTTCCGACGACGAGAAAGCACAGGCGTCACGTTGGATGAGCTAAATCTAATGTAAGTAATACAAATGTCGCACATACAAGCTGATTGCTTCCGACATGACTGTCAGATGAAGACGCAACATGCAGCGTTCGCATCTGAGAGTCGTGTCTGTCGGATGCAATCAGCTTTTACATGCGACATTTGTATTACTTACATTAGATTTGGCTCATCCGATGTGACGCCTGAGCTTCCTCGCGTCGGAACGGATGGACGTGCAACCCAAATTGCCCATGTAGTTCTACCCTTATAGTTTTTAAATAATTTGCCATCCCTTCTTCTGACGCTTTCCAGTATTCAAATGGGGGTCACTGGCCCCATCTAAAAAAAAACAGAAGCTCTGTAAGGCTACAAATGTGTTATTGCTAGTTTTGTTTTTTTTTATCTTTCTATTCAGTCCCTGTCCTATTTACATTCCAGTCTTTTATTCAAATCAATTCATGGTTGCTAGGGCAATTTGAACCCTAGCAACCAGATTTCTGAAATTGCAAACTGGAGAGCTGCTGAATAAAAAGCTAAATAACTCAACCACAAATAATAAAACATGAAAACCAATTGCAAATTGTCTCCGAATATTTCTCTCCACATCATACTAAACATTGAATTACCCCTTTAACAGTGTTAAATATGTAATGAGCTCTACATTGAGCTTTAATGTGGCTGGTACGAGGAGTCAACAGTAAAGACAGCAGACCCAAGGGCTGTTACAGGGTTCAGAAGCATGGGGGTGGGGTACTGGTGAGGGTCCATATATGCCGTTTCAATATATGTGTACACTACTGATCATCTTTCTCAAAGGTTTTTGGGGAAATGGGTTTCATAAAAGGAACCTGAAGTCAGTCGCACTGCTGCAGATACAGATCCATTAGCCGTTTGCATCACACTTGGCTTCCTAGACAATAGGGACTGCAGTGGCGTAAAGATTAGGGACGGGCCCCAGGCAAAATAATATTAGTCAATATTAGGGCTCCCTTAAAGGGCATGTAAAGGCAAAAAATAAAATCCCATTTTTTTACTTTCTTTTTTGAAAAAGAAACCTATCTCCAATATACGTTAATTAAAAAATGTGTACCGTTTTTATAAGAAATCCGACTGTATGCAGTGAAATTCTCCCTTCATTTACTGCTGTGGATAGGAATTGTCAGACGGCCCCTAACTGCTCTGCAGGGAAACAATCATACGTATGAACAGCAGGGGGAGCCCCCGCCTTACTTCCCAGCCATGCAGAACTCAAGCAGCTTTGTTTGACGATTCCTAAGCAGCCCAGACCACACTGAGCATGTGCACAGTCTTTGTCTTGCAAAAATGTTTAACAAAGTTACAAGATGGTGACCTCTTTCTATATCTGTGTTTATGTATGAAACCCCCACCACCTTAGACATGCATTACTGATTGTTGGTGTTAGCAACTCAGCTCAGGACTATCTCACTAGTGATGTACTATATAACAAGGTTAAAAAATAGTATTTATAAGGGAGGTATTTGCCTTAAGTGTCCATATTATCAAGCATTATGGTAGAATGCTGCGTCAGATATATTACAGGCCATACAGTAAGGGCAGTGATCCCCCTTGTGGTGGCCCATGAGCAACATGTTTCTCACCAAGCCATTTGATGTTGCTCCCAGTGCCCTCAAAGCAGGCGCTTATTTTTAATTCCTGGCTTTAGTTGCATAGAAACCATACAGTATGTACAGGTATAGGATACTTTATCCAGGATGCTCGGGACTTGGAGTTTTCCGGATAACGGATCTTTCCATAATTTGAAACCTTAAGTCTACTAGAAAATCATGTAAACATTGAATAAACCCAATAGGCTGGTTCTGCTTCCAATAAAAATTCAATTTATCTTAGGTTGGATCAAGTACAAGGTACTTTTTTATTATTACAGAGAAAAAGGAAATAATTTTTTAAAAATTGTATTATTTGGATAAAATGGGATCTATGGGAGACAGCTATTCCATAATTAGGAGCTTTCTGGAAAACGTGTTTCCTGATAACGGATCCCATACCTGTACTGCCAAACAGAGCCTCCTGTAGGCCGCATGTCGACAAAGGGGCTACCAAACAGCCAATTGCAGGTCATATTTGTCACCCATAAGAACTCTTTGCATCCTTATGTTGCTCCAACTTCTTTTACGTTTGAATGTTGTTCACGGGTAAAAAAAAAAAGTTGGGGACCCCTGCAGTATGGCGTCTCTCTGAAATTCAGATCAGGGTAGAAATTCATTTGTAACAGTTTGTCACCCATTGGATAGAAATTGGTGATAAAATGTGTTGCCGTTCCCAGTCAGTAGTCAGAATTCCTTTTGTTTTTTTATAAGACAAAAGTAACAAATAACAAAACAAACAAATACAAAAAGTATTGTAGAAGTGATACCTATATTGGCTACTTTTACATTACTTTTTATATTTGTTTGTTTGTTTATCTGTTATTTTTGCTACTGGCTAACACAGTTTTGTGCATAATACAAAAGGGAAACCTAATTATTTGTTGAAACCAGAAAAATGAGGGATTATAATATAGCTTTTATTCTCTGAGCCTTTTCATTATTGGTGATTTAGCTGGATGAGGTGCTTTGTAGGTGGAAATAATGCTTCAGTGCATGACACCTGGGTCAAAAAAAGCACATGGGGTTCCAGCCTTTACAAAACACATAAACTCGGTGGAGAAAAATTCACAAGGGAAGATGTGAAAGAGGGCAAGTTGGCTTTGCTGGACTCAAAGAGGATTGGAAGCTGGAGATTGAAGTATACAGGAAACCCACCAATTCTGATCAGTATTTGTTGTTTGACTCACACCATCCTCTGGAACATCAACACCATCAGGCTGAGACTGTGGCCACCAATGCAGGGGCTAAAGAAAATGCATCTCAAATGAGCTCTGATAACTTGTGGATACCCAGACTGGGCTTTTTTCGAATTAAAATCAACATCAGGCAAAAACACCAGACCATCAAACAGAGGGGAGGAGCAAAGCAAGCGAAGCAACAAAGTCATTGCATATGTGGCTGGAACATCGGAAACACCTAGGAGAATTGTCAACAAACATCGCATTCCTGTGTTTTTCAAACCAAGCAACACTCTGAGGCAGTCAGTACACACAAAAGACCCAACAACTAAGCACAGGAAAATGTGGTCTATGCTGTCCATTTTAGTGAAGAATGCTTGACTCTATCCACATCCACTGCCACCTCTCGTCTTACACCTTTGTGTCTTGCTGCTCCTTACCTCTGGAATTCGATCCCTGAATTCATACATGATTAAGTGCTCTCTCAATCTATTCAAGAAAAAAACTAAAAGTCTATATTTTGGAGCACTAGAACATTAGTCTAGTCCTGGTACATATTGGGCAATAAGCTATTAGTATCAAATTGGGAGCAGAATCAGTAAACATTACTGGTATGCATGCTGGAGACCTCTAGTGACCAAACAGAGGTAAAACCATAAACTCAATAATTTCTCCAAGGCATGCTAGTAAGTAAAAAAATATACTTTATTTACATCAATAGTTAAAAAACATGGAAAATATCCCCTCTAACGCCTGACGCGTTTCATGCTTACCCAGCACTTAGTCATAGGCAGAATGGGACCTATTGGGCAATGCCTTTACCTTGTGCACTTTTCCCCTCTAATTTGTGCCTGTATTTTACCACCCACCCAATTAGACTGTAAGCTCTACGGGGCAGGGACCTCCTTCTAACTGTATCTCTTACCACATAGCAATTAACCTCTGTGTCCTTATTTGAGCTCTGTGTGCTGTGTATAATTATTGCGTACTTTTATTTATATTGTACATTTATGCATTTATGCATTGTATGCACTGTGGCTCCTTGTAGGAGAACTAAACCCCCAAACTAATGAAAACACCTACCGTCCATAGTCCCCCCTCCCTGTTCCCAGGTGTTAATACCTGTAAATGCCCCTAAGTCTTTAATTAGCCCTCGATGCAAAGTCAGCGCAGCGGAGCTCACAGCCCCATCTTCACCTCTTCGGTTATCTTTGGGTCTTTTCTGCAATTTCCGTGGCTGTCAGCGCATGCGCAGTTGTTCGGGATTGAAGAAATTGCTACAACTGTGCATGCGCTGATACACTGCTTATTTACTGAAGACTCCTGAAGCCTTGAGAAAGGGCAGGAGCCCGAAACGTTGTCTAGTCTTTGGCACAAATAAATTCAGATTTTCACCATTTCAGAATGCTGCAATGTGTATTTTTCTATGAATAATTGGTTCCTTTGGCAGTGGGAAAGCAGCGTGCACCCGAAGCTACAAATAGTGCAAGTATAGTTGTAACAACTTGCCTACAATTGAGGGACCTGGATTTTACTATTGAGTGTTGTTCTTAGATCTACCAGGCAGCTGTTATCTATCTGGTTACCTTCCCATTGTTCTGTCTGTTGTTAGGCTGCTGGGGGTGGGGGGAAGGGAGGGGGGGGTGATATCACTCCAACTTGCAGTACAGCTGTAAAGAGTGACTGAAGTTTATCAGAGCACAAGTCACATGACTGGGGCAGCTTGGAAACTGACAATATGTCTAGCCCCATGTCAGATTTCAAAATGAAATATAAAAAATGATGTTTGCTCTTTTGAGAAATGGATTTCAGTGCAGAATTCTGCTGGAGCAGCACTATTAACTGGTGTGTTTTGAAAAATATTTGACAGTATCCCTTTAAGAATATAAATGCTAAGGCAGTGATCCCCAACCAGTAGCTTGTGAGCAACATGTTGCTCTCCAACCCCTTGGATGTTGCTCTCAGGGTCCTCAAAGCAGGTGCTTATTTTTGAATTCCAGGCTTGATAGCAAGTTTTAATTGCATAACAACTAAGTGTAGTGCCAAGTAGAGCCTATTGTAGGCTGCCAGTCCACATAGAGGCTACCAAATAGCCAATCACAGCCCTTATTTTGCACCCCAAGGGACTTTTTCATGCTTGTGCTGCTCCCCAACTCTTTTTTACATTTGAACGTGGCTCATGGGTAAAAAAGGTTGGGGACCCCTGTGCTAAGGAATTCCCTACCAATCAGTTGAACTGAAGAAGCTGCTCATATGAGTTGTGAAACATTTTCAAGTTAACTCAGAAAGTCCAGGTGCTTTAGACTTAACTCTACTAGATACTTCTGTCTATCTGCCGCCCTATCCTGGACAGTGACAAAGGGTTGAATACATGGGGAAAATACAAATAGGGCAGCAACCAGAAACAACCCACCACTAAGATCTTGGAAACCAAAAGGTGTAAGGCTCTGCTGGGATTCAAAATCAGGGACCTTTGGGTTTCTGGTTCAACGTCTTAACCACTGGGCCAGGTGATCAGCCTACTGGGTTCCTCACTATATATTACCTGGCCTTTGCAGCCCCAGCCCAGCAGCAGCTTTGACTGGTTTGTATTCAGCCAATCAGGGCTGACTCTGCCCTATTTAAGGCCAGCCCTCCGAACACACCTTGCCAGAGCATTGTTTCCCAGACAAGCAGTGTGGCAGTGTCCCTAGCTAAGGGTTTCAGCTCTAGCCTCCTTGCCTTGTTCTGTCCTACCTTGAACCTTTCCTCCTTATCTTTCCTTGTTCTGTTCTTGTCTTTCCCTCCCAGTTCTCCTCCAGTCCTACTTTTACCTTGTCTTAAAGGAATTGTTCAGTGGAAAAATAAAAACTTGGTAAATAGACAGGCTGTGCAAAATGAAAAATGTTTCTAATATACCGGTAGTTCGTTAGGCAAAAATGTAATGTATAAAGGCTGGAGTGCCTGGATGTGTAACATAATAGCCAGAACACTACTACTTTTCAGCTCTCTTGGTTTCCACTGAATGGTTACCAGGCAGTAACCAATCAGAGCCTTGAGGGGGGCCACATGGGTCATATCTGTTGCTTTTGAATCTGAGCTGAATGCTAAGGATCGATTACAAACTCACTGAATAGTTATGTCCCATGTGGCCCCCTTCAAGTTGCTGACTAACTCAGAGTTAGAGAGCTGAAAAAGTAGTGTTCTGGCTATTATGTTACACATCCAGTCATTCCAGCCTTTATACATTACATTTTTGGCTAACTAACTATATTAGAAACATTTTTTATTTTGCACAGCCTATCTATTTACCCAGTTTTTATTTTCAGACTGAACTGTTCCTTTAACATGTTTCGACCTTGACCTGAACTTGCCTTTCTGGTTCCTGCTTCTTGTTCTGCTCTGACTTGTACACTGTCTATATCTTCCCTTGTCTTGCTCTGCATCTTGCCCTGACTGCTCTCCGTTCCAGTCCTCTCCCGCTCTCTGCTCCAGTCCTCTCCTGCTCTCCGCTCCAGTCCTCTCCTGCTATCCAGTCCTCTTGCTATTCTGCTCAAGTCTCTCTTCTACTCCAGTCTCTTTCTGCATCTGCACCTGTCCTCATGTTTCCAATCTCTAGTCTGCTCCTGAAGTACGCCCGCACCATCCTGTTCTATACTTCTAGTCTGCTCCTGCCTCCTGATCTGATCTATGCCCGCACCATCCAGTCCTAATCCAGTCTGTTTCTGTCCTGACCTTCGCCCACTTCTTCCTGTCTAGTCCTGATCTTCGCCCTCTCAACCTGTCTAGTCCAGTCCTGATCTTCACCCTCTCCGTCCTGTTCCAGTCTGATTCATTGCCCTCGTCATCCTGCCATTTGTTTGTCTGTGTCCCGTGGGTTCAGCCAGCTCTTGCCTGAAAGACTCTCCTTCCTGCTGCCTCCACATTGCCCCCTAAGTTATCCCTTACAAAGGGTCAGGTCAAGGATCAGCAGCTAGAAGAACCCATTGCTTGTGTTCCCCTGATGGCAGGAGGGAAAAGGGGGTAAACAGGTGAGGCATGTGCCATGGTTGGGTGCAAAGTTGGAGGAGAAGTGTGCAGATGGACTGCAGGAAACCATTAGCAAGTAGTGTCCAACCAGTAAACCTTGAGTTGGTTACCAATACATTACATCAGTGCAGTACTGTTAACAATGAAATCCATTAGAGCACCTTCCTATTCAGATTTCAATGGAATACCTACCCTAAGGGCAGAGACACGCTTCAGTTCGGGGAGATTAGTCATTGGTTGTATCTCTCTGGATAATGGGTTTCCGGATAACGGGTCCCATACCGTTATTTTAAGTAGCTAAAGCCAGTGTTGTTCCATTCCCATCCCCCTGCCCAATGTAGTGTGTTTGCCATTGATCATTTATCTACTGACACTCATTGACAATGAGGGGGGGAAGAGGCTTTTCCATAAATGTAACAGTTCTCTGTTCGTCCATCATTTATATTACAGGATGCAGGAATCAGAAATGGCTTAAACACAAGGCATAAACACAAATAGGGGTACACACAATTTAGACAATGGGAATATATACACAAGTACTATGAGTTTCACTCAAAGCATACAATATATATATATATATATATATATATATATATATATATATATATATATATATATATATATATATATATATATATATATATAAAATGTACCACTTTTTGTGTTTATGCCTGTTAAAGCACTGCCTATATTTGAGTTGATATAGAGATAAATACAGTGCAATATAAGGACATGCTATTGTTTTTCTTTGTTTTATATTCTTGTTGTTTTTCTTTGTTTTATTCCTTTGTAATATCATAATAGGATACAGAGAGTGTGAGTACAGCTGTCCTAGTCTCATGTATACGATTCATTAAATCAATTTCTTACAAATTTGCTTTCTGATAACAGAAGTAAAAGGACACAGATCCCGGCAAGATAAGACATGGGTCAATATATAAAAACATCAAAGCGTGATGAGCCTGAATAATCATCCTGCCTCCATCAGACCTTTTCACACAATCTAGTCCCCCCTTTCTGGTATTGTTTGTCAGATTGGAACAGCCCAGTTCACCAGCCAATCAGAGGGCACAGCTACAGAAGCCTCATCCACCTCCTATTGAATTGAATGCATCCTGCTTACAGACAGGAAACACAAAGCTGTACCATCTTCCCTCTTGGATAGGGGAAAGGCTTCCAGAAACACACCGGTAGCCTGAACAGGTGAATGGAATAATCAAGGTAAGCTTATTCTGTACATAACTGACCTGGGGAACACTTATATCCATAGGCAAACTTCCATCCTACAGCACAGGCTTATAATCATTTCAGATAGGGAGGCCTGGAACATGTTGTGCCTTATTTATTAGCTGGGGTGCATAATATATTTTTGTATTACGAGAAAGCAATACATATATATATATATATATATATATATATATATATATATATATATATATATATATATATTTTGGCAGTGGTGTATCCATTGAATCCTGTAACCAGCAGAGCTGTCCCTGGTGCTGAAAGGAGTCAAACTGCATGCACAACCAGAAACCCGAGCTGCACTGTTTATCTGACTGCAGAGAGAAAGAGAGAGATAGCCGGACATTGTGTTAGTGATACTGATTCCTGCCACCTGACAGGTGATCTTTTTCCTTTTCCAGGCTGCTCTACAGCTTTACTAGTAAATGAATAATCCCAGTTTGGGGCCAGTTAAGCTGTGTGCTCAAAAGTGATATTTAATTCATACAGTAGATCAGCGTAGTTGGTCTAAAACAGCATACCTCACAGCATTTTGGAAATAGAAAGAGGGACAAAAAGATTTGCAGGTGATTTTTTATTTTTTTTTTGTGTCCACACCCCCTTATTACAAAATGTGGCAGGTTATGAAACTTTGAACACATTTCTGTGGTTTTTATGTGTTATTAAAGTTTTTCTAATGCAGGTGAATTGCCCTTTAAGATGCAAGTCACAGTTTCCCCAAGAGACCTGCTTATCTTAAATTGTTACAATTACCTTAAATTGTTACAAAAGTATCTTAATCAACCTGCCATGTATTCTGGGTTCTCTGCCAAAAGCCAATTAACTTTGTATCATTTTCTGGCTGTTCAGTGCAGGAGATCAAAGAGAAAGTCAGGACATTTCAGTAATAATCCGGAACTGCAGGCTGAGCTGTCAAAATTAGGACTGTCCTGCAAACAACGAGACAGTTGGAAGGTATGAAACAGGGATAGGCTGTTTGCCAGTTACAGCAATGGATGTTTTTTTTATTAAATGTAGAGCAGTAGGTTGGAGATTACCAAAACGTAGTACAAACATAGATCATCTTTTCCATGATTTTTAACTAGCTATTGCTATCAATCAATTTTGTTAATAGGTTTAGAATCAATCATTGTCTGTGGCTGTTGTGTTTCTACTGAGACATCACCAAAGTTTTGAATATTATACCTGTTGCCGTTTAATTTAATATTGGTTTTGAAACCCATGTGGGTCTGGGACAGTTCCCCCAATACAAATCCAACATTTTTGTAGCATGTTTTCCCGGCATAGCTCTATTATAGAGGATGGGATGAAGTGGGATTAGAGGAGACAAAGGGTAAATTGCATAATTTAACCACCGTCTGTTATATTTGAAGGCTTTTTTTGCTGTTTATTACAGTGGGCTTTAAGAAATATGTTGAAAAATGACAAATTTACCAAATTACATCCATTGCGTTTCTATGGAGCTTTTATGCAATTTGTATGATTCGAGCACATCCTATCAAATCTTTGGAACATTCTCAGTCTGTAAAAATGGGTGGAGGGTGATTTTTTTTGTTTGGGTAGGCTAAGTCTAATGTTACTTAAACAGTTTCTTCACCTTCCGCTGGTGGGAAAGCAGCTGATTCAGTCCCATATCATAAGCATTAGCAAAAGTTGTAATTCACCTGTCTGAGCACACAGGGTGTATTTTTATCTAAACATGCACTACAATCTGAAATCTGCCTCATACATGGGCTGACTTAAGCGATACTAACTCTTTTTTTTTTTTTAAATAAGTACAATAAATAGGACTTGTGCCAAACATAATTGTTGGTCTTTGATGCTGCATGGTTAAGTACAAAGTAATTTTTTACTTGACATGGACAAAGCCCGGACTATTTTAAAAATAATATTCATAGCACTATCTTATCAAAATTATAGAAAAAGGTGAGTTTATCCACATTACTGGAAATCAGGGCTAATAATTGGTTTATTTAACATTAAAGTATGTTTATTGGTCTACTTTCACATAAAACACATGGAATATGGTAACAGCCATTTATGGGAGATCTTATACATAGAAATTATAATGCACAGATATATTTTTGGGAAAATGGTAAAAACGTTAAATATGGGAAGCAGTTGAAAACAATCTTTGTTTATGGTGAACAATCTAAATACAGCAGAACTGAAATAAGTGTTTTGTAGGTGAACAATTCCCACATACCAGACAAGCAGGTGGAGGATCAGCAGCTACTTTGGGGTAAATTTATCAAAGAGTGAAGTTCCGCCACTAGAGTGAAATTCCGCAGCTCACAATTCATTTCTATGGGATTTTGAAAGGCATATTTATCAATGGGTGAAAGGGAAAGTTCACCCTTTGATAAATACGCCTTTAAAAATCCCATAGAAATGAATGGAAAGTGGCGGAATTTCACTCTAGTGGCGGAACTTCACTATTAACTTCACTCTTTGATAAATATACCCCTTTGTCTCTTGGCCTTGATCCCCAACACAAACAACCATCATGTTGTAAAGCTCAATCTCACCTACTCCCTAACTGTGCTTGGCACTCCGCTCATAAACTTTCCCATAAGAAATTTTCAGTGCAAAATCTCATGATGACATCACTGAAGCCACCAAGTAGGGATCTTTTTCTAAAGACATTAGTCAGTAGTACCATCTGAAAAACCGGAGGTCTCGAGTATTCTGGATAACAGGTCCCATTCCTGTACATTCATTAGTTCAATAATAGCATTGAAAGCATTGCTGGTTCTGACTGTATGTACCTTTAAACCAGGGATCCCCAACCTTTTTTTACCCATGAGCCACATTCAAATGTAAAAAGAGTTGGGGAGTAACACAAACATGAAAAAGTCCCTTGGGTGCCAAATAAGGGCTGTGATTGGCTATTTGGTAGCCCCTATGTGGACCGACAGGAGGCTCTACTTGGTACTATACTTAGGTTTTATGCAATTTAAACATGCTTTCAAGCTTGGAATTCGAAAATAAGCACCTGCTTTGAGAACCCTGAGAGCAACATCCAAGGGGTTGGAGAGCAACATGTTGCTCACGAGCTACTGGTTGGGGATCAAAGTTTAAACCATTGTAATGGTAGTTAGTTCCCCTACAGCCCAGACCCTAGTCCCCACATTTGGTCAGAAGTTTGTAAAAAATGCATGTGTTTAAAAGAATGCAGGTGTGTAGTGTGATAAAGAAGGAAACTTGATGTTTTAACAAATTTGAGGAAAGAACAAATCCTTGCCAAATGTGATTGTTAACAAATAGGGAGAAATGTAAAAATTAATGAAATAAATTTCAAGACATAACTAGTTTCTCTGTGTTTTCACAGTAGTAAATACCGCACAAAAACATAATATGTCCAACGCCTGAGCTTAAAGACTCAACTGACCAAATATTTATGTTACTTTCATTTAAAGAGAAAGTGGCATAACTAAAACCCAATGGACCTCCCATCTCCATCTAACCATGTCTTCAGTTACCTACTCCTATGTCCTCTATCCACCTCTATTTGTCATTCCCTAAATCAGTCATCCTCAACCAGTGGCTCATGAGCAGCATGCTGCTGTCCAACCCCTTGGCTGTTGGCCCAATGGCCTCAAAGCAGGTGTTTATTTTTTTAAATTCCAGGCAAGTTTTAATTGCATAAAACCAGGTGTACTGCCAAACAGAGCCTCCTGGAGGCTGCCAGTCCACATAGGGACTACCAAATAACTGCTCAAAACCCTTATTTGGAACCCCTATGGAATTTTTTTCATGCTTGTGTTGCTCTCCAACTCTTTTAATATTTGAATGTGGCTCATGTAAAAAAAGGTTGAGGACCCCTGCTCTAGATCATGTATTGGCTCCTTCCCATTATTCTTTAGTAATGACAGATCCTCTGAGATCCTAAACCTGATTTACCATTAAGACCCCAACAATAGATAACAAATCTGCAAGAAAATGAGTGCAACTCCAAAGGGAGGTATAATTGCATTTTCAGGACCAAAATTATCACTTATTGACCTTGAGGAGGATGACATTTTTTTGGGGTGAAACATGTTGGCTCTTCTGTCATTTAATAAGTATTATTTTTAAATAGTGTGAAATTCAACATATACTTATCGGTAGTGGTGGAGGTAGCATGGCAGCTTCTTAATAATAAATGATAAAATAATAAAAAATAATAAATATGCAGATTATTAAGACTCTCTGCATAGAATAGCCTAACCTCGAAGAAAGCAAACACATATATTTGTTTACCCTGTCATGATACAATTCTGATATCTGGCTATCTGGAATTCTTTGCTATTTCTATCTCATTATCTATTTCCTTTATTTCCACAGGCAACGTGATGTTTATGAGTGACGACAGCTGAATAATTTCCTTCATACCAAGATGCTAGCCAGGAAAGGACTTCTTCCTGACGAGTTCCTAATCACTCGCCTGGCAGAAGAAGGGGCTTCCCATTCCCAGTACAGACCCAAAACCAGAAGAGCACGTTTTGTGGGGAAAAATGGAGCCTGCAATGTGGCCCATAAGAACATTCGTGAGCAAGGACGATTCCTCCAAGATGTCTTCACAACCATGGTGGATCTTAAATGGCATCACAGTTTGCTTATCTTCACAATGACATTTATTTGCAGTTGGATGCTGTTTGCTATGGCTTGGTGGCTAATAGCTTTTGCCCATGGTGACCTTGGCCCAAAACGTGGCTCTTTTGTGCCTTGCGTAACTAACATCCAGTCTTTTACTTCAGCCTTCCTCTTCTCCATTGAAGTTCAAGTTACTATCGGATTCGGAGGCCGAATGGTGACTGAGCAGTGTCCTTTGGCCATAACAGTGCTCATTATACAAAATATATCTGGGTTAATCATCAATGCAGTCATGTTGGGATGTATTTTTATGAAAACCGCTCAAGCCAACCGCCGGGCAGAAACATTGATTTTTAGCAAACATGCTGTTATAGCCTGTCGTGATGGGAAGTACCGCTTTATGTTCCGTGTGGGTGACTTGAGGAAAAGCATGATTATCAGTGCTTCCATCAAAATCCAAATTGTGAAGAAGACCACAACGGAAGAAGGAGAAGTCATTCCTATTTCCCAGGTCGACATCCAAGTGGAAAACCCTGTAGGGACTAATTCCATCTTCTTGGTATCCCCGCTGATTGTTAGCCACACCATTGATGAAAGAAGCCCACTATATCCCTTTTCAGCTTATGATCTTTGCAATGGAGATCTGGAGGTGGTGGCAATTCTGGAAGGTGTGGTGGAGACAACAGGTATCACTACCCAGGCAAGAACATCCTACTTACCAGATGAAATCCTTTGGGGCCGCCGGTTTGTTCCCATTGTCACAGAAGAAGAAGGCAGGTACTCGGTAGACTATTCCAAGTTTGGAAAAACTGTCAAGGTGCATGGGCCCCTATGCAGCCCCAAAGACCTAGCTGAAGGTAGATATTGTGCACTGCCTAGAAATGAACAACATTCAAAGCCAAAGAAAAGAAGAGGTGAAAGTCATGGAGCTGCCAGGAAAATTGTTGCAGAAAATCAACCTAGCGATTCAGATTCTTAATACTTAAGATGCTATATTGTCCTGTACAGTGTCTAAGTTACACAGTTATGCCCTGCCTGTGGCCATTTACCCTTCTCCTGAAAGGCTGCATATTGGACATTCCTTGCAATGTTATTTAATGAAAAAGGTTAATATTTTCACATACTCATCCAGTCCATCCATGCAAGTGCAACATTGATGTTGAAGCAAAGCAAATGGACAACATTGCCTCAGGTGTGCTCAGTCTCTACATGAGTACAGCTCACATTGGTGCCTCATTCATAAGGAAGTGACAAGTATCCATTCATTACATGGCATTTAATATTGCCTAGTAAACCCTAGGCAATATTCATGGGGACAAAAGTAGCTGACTGCAAGGGTCCAAGGGCAGATCATTTGCAAATAGTGAATTGATGCATATCAGATATCAATGTGCAGTATTTAACTCCTTGTCTGCTGTGCCTCTTTGCCGTGCCACCTGTTGTTTAGAAGCATAGATCGAAGAGCAACCTTAGGATTCATAGATCCTACAAACTATTATTAGCAGCATCATTTATAAAAAGGCTTTAAAATATCTGAAATCTATATTTTGCTATTCTTGCTTACAGGAGCATTGGGTTTGGATAAGGCTGGACAGCTGGGGCAAAAGAAGGAGGCTGGAGCTCCAATTGAGTATAAAAACCTTTAAAGGGATACTGTTGTGGGAAAAAATGCTCCAGCAGAATTTTGCAATGAAATCCATTTCTTAAAAGAGCAAACATATCTTTTTATATTTAATTTTGAAATCCAACACGGGGCTAGACATAGTTTCCCACCTGCCCCCAGTCATGTGACTTGTGCTCTGATAAACTTCAGTCACTCTTTACTGCTGTACTGCAAGTTGGAGTGATATCACCCGCTCCCTTCCCCCCCCCAGCAGTCTAATAACAGAACAATGGGAAGGTAACCAGAAAGCAGCTCCCTAACACAAGATAACAGCTCCCTGGTAGATATAAGAACAGCACTCAATAGTAAAATCCAGGTCCCACTGCGACACATTCAGTTACATTGAGTAGGAGAAACAACAGCCTGCCAGAAAGCAGTTCCATCCTAAAGTGCTGGCTCTTTCTGAAAGCACATGACCAGGCAAAATGACATGAGATGCACCTACACACCAATATTACAACTAAATACACTTGCTGGTTCAGGAATGAAATTTTATATAGTATAGTCAATTATTTGCAGTGTAAACAGTGTAATTTAGAAATAAAAACTACACCAAAGAAATCATGACAGAATCCCTTTAAAAACCCTATTGCATTGCAACTGTCATCCGATTACATATTATGTTACAGAAATGCCAACCTCCTGGAGGTGATTTCTAGTAGTTTTTGGCCACACCTGCTACACCCCAAACTACTGTATATATCTTGTGACTTCCCAGAAGAACTGTATGAGTTAAGAGGCCTGGGGAGGTTGCCCCTCCAACAGATATAGAAACCACAGGTTCCAGAACCCTCAGTCAGCGAGCAACTGTCAGTTAATGGTGAAGCTGCTATTGTACAACAGTGATTCCCCTTGGCTTATATGGATTTTTTTTTAGTCTGAGCATCTGGAGGCATGGAGGCATGTTTGTATCTCCATGACTGCTTACCTTTTCTCCTCTATGCTTCCCTACTGGGGGGTAACTGACACAAACCAGTAGCACCGCAGCTCAGAGATTCTATAGTTTGGGCTCCTTGTTTTTGTAGTCTTTGTCACTGTTGTTCATGATTAGTATAAAATAATTAACTTGTAGTATGACACAGAGAATGAGACAATTTGCCATTGGTTTTCATTTTTTATTATTTGTGGTTTTTGAGTTATTTTCATTCAGCAGCTCTCCAGTTTGCAATTTATAGCAATCTGGTTGCTAGAGTCAAACTGACCTTAGCGACCACACGTTGATTTGAATAAGAGACTGGAATATGAATAGCAGAGGCCTTAATAGAGAGATAAGTAATAAAAAGTAGCAATAACTATACATGTGTAGCCTTACCTTTTATCATTTGTTTTTTAGTTGGGGTCAGTGACCCCCATTGATAAGCTGGAAAGAGTCAGAAGAAGAAGAAGGCAAATAATTCAAAAACGATAAAAAATAAATAATAAAGACCAATTGAAAAGTCGTTTATAATTAGTCATTCTATAACATATTCATAGTTAACTTAAAGGCGAACCAACCCTGTAAAGGGCATGTAAAGTCTAAAATAGAATAAGGTTATATACTAAATATAAACATGAACTTACTGCACCACAGGCCTAATCAAACAAATAATTTATGCTTTCAAAGTTGGCTACAGGGGGTCACCATCTTGTAACTTTGTTATACATCTTTGCAAGACTAAGACTGTGCACATGCTCAGTGTGGTCTGGGCTGCTTAGAGATCGTCATAAACAAAGCTGCTTGAGTTCTGCATGGCTGGGAAGTAAGGCGGGGGCTCCCCCTGCTGTTCATAAGTATGATTGTTTCCCTGCAGAGCAGTTAGGGACCGTCTGACAATTCCTATCCACAGCAGTAAATGAAGGGAGAATTTCACTGCATACAGTCAGGTTTCTTATAAAAACGGTACACATTGTTTAATTAAAGTATATTGGAGATAGGTTTCTTTTTCATTAAAGAAAGTAAAAATGGAATTTTATTTTTTGCCTTTACATGCCCTTTAAAGGCAAAATCCACTCAAAGAAGATTTTTTTTTTTGCATAATGAATCCCTTATACGTCAATTTAAAAATGCAATGGTTTGAAAGGTATTTCAAGTTACTTGTAAATGTAATTGTTATCGAAAGCAGTATCTGTCTGAGTAATTATATTCTCTGCACTACTCCTTATAGTAGAAGCCAGTTGATAACACACTTGAAATAGAAGTGACTTGGTGCATTGTTTCAACAATCAGAATCTCATTTTTAACTTCAGTAATAAACCATGGAAAAATGCCCCCTGTGTTTGACTTATAGGCGGGACCACTTGTTTGAGTTTTGGGGTGTAGGATCATTACAAACCATGATGCAAGTGTGTCTGAAAACTGATTATAAAAACACAACTTTCCAGTTTTACCATGCTTTTTCCATTAATAATTTTTTTTTTAAATTTAAAATATGGCTTTTCATCATAGTCTATTTATTCTGTATAATGAAAGATTCACTGGAGAGCCAAGATTAATTTTTGGAAATGCATAGCACAACATGTTTCTGACCACATGGGTCCTTCCTCTGGTGCAATTCTACTTATTCAGTTCCACATTTCCCCATAAAGCTGAAGGGAGTTTGCATGAGAGAAATCACTGCCAGGGACGTAACTACAGAGGAAGCAGACCCTGTGGCTGCAGGAGGTACAGTGGGACACATAAAGGCCTAGTTGAGCAAATTCAATATATTTTGGTAAAACGGGTCAACCTCAGGATATTTTTTTTTTAAAGGAATTGTTCAGTATATAAGTTATGTCCCATGTGGCCCCCCTTCAAGTTGCTGACTAACTCAGAGTTAGAGAGCTGAAAAGCAGAAAGTAGTGTTCTGGCTATTATGTTACACATCCAGTCACTCCAGCCTTTATACATTACATACTAACTATATTAGAAACATTTTTTATTTTGCACAGCCCATCTATTTACCCAGTTTTTATTACTGAACTGTTCCTTTAAGATAGTAGATACATTCTGCATTCTGCCACTAGAGGTCAGGGCTCTGAGCAGGTTAGTCAAATTCTCTTCATAGATTCCTTCAATGGCCCAGCTGCACACTGAACACTGAACCAGACTAGAGGTCTCTATATTAGTAATGATCCAGGCCTTTAAAGTTGTCACAGGAGTCTCCCTTCTTGGATTTTGTTAGGAGTGTCAGTGACACACACATGCTCAGTGTGCTTTAGGAATCTGTTGAGAAACTAATCAGAAAATGAGGTTGGTCTGTAATATAAACTGATGCTACAGGAACAGGGCTGATTATTAAATTCTGATGCTAATTGCACTGGTTTCTGTGCTTCCATGTAGTAATTATCTGTATTAATTACTAATCAGCCTTATATTGTGACATTTCTATTCTATGTGTACTGTATATTGTGAGTGGGTCCCTAAGCTCAGTAAGTGACAGCAGCACAGAGCATGTGCAGTGAATCAGCAGAAAAGAAGATGGGGAGCTACTGGGGCATCTTTAGAGACACAGATCTTTACTACTAAAGGGCTGCAGTTGCCTTGGGCTGGTACAGAAGCCCAAAACATAATGTACAACATTTCTACATCTTTAGTTAAGTTTTTTTTTTTCTTTTAAAATCTGCCCATGCTGCAAATTCATTCTGTTCAGACCTGGCTTTGTGAATTGGGGCAGAATTGTGATGAAACATACAAGAATTCCTCAAAACTGTTCCACATAGTAGACAGGGAGACAGAGACAGAGTTCTCCCAGCATCCTCCAAACTCAGACGAAAAAGTTGGACTTCTAGATGTGAAGCATGAGTTGTCTCTCCAATGTCTTAGAGTCGATACCACTTCAGCCAATTTTTCCCATTGTGCCTGTTCCCCCACAAAAAAAACATGCTCCCGATGAATAGCATTTGCTCTGATGATTCTTCTAGAGACAGTTTGGAATTCCACAATGAAAGTTCCAATTGAGGACATAGAAGGGGGATCTGCTTAGTTCTGTCCATAAAGACTATCGAGATACTTCTGACCATGAAACATAAATCGCTGAAGTTGTTAAAATTGTACCACTTCAATAAATGCCTGTTGAAGTAAATGTGTTCTTTTATTAAGTGCACCATATAATATATATTAAGTTATGACCTGCTCTTTCTTTTAAATTTTGATCCTGTCCTCCAATCTGCTATCAAGTGCTAGGTGGCATTGCCTATAGTGCAGGATAGGTTAGGACAGGGATCCCCAACCTTTAGAACCCGTGAGCAACATTCAGAAGTAGAAGGAGTTGGGGAGCAACATTAGTGTGAAAAATGTTCTTGGGGTGCCAAATAAGTGCTGGGATTGGCCATTTGATAGCCCCTATGTGGATTGTTAACCTACATTGAGGCTCTGTTTGGCAGTGCACCTGGTTTTTACACAACCAAAACTTGCCAGAAAGACAGGAATACAAAAATAAGCTCCTGCTTTAAGACCACTGGGAGCAACATCCAAGGGGTTGGAGAGCAACATGTTACTCACGAGCTACTGGTTGGGGATCACTGGGTTAGGATATATGGCACTGTTGCCTGCACTTGTGCTGTTTTCTACCTAGCTGCAGTATTTTCTATAAATTTAAAGGTAGTTGCTGGCACTAGAGACCTGCAGGGGTACCCACGGGTTACCCGCAAAAAAAGTGGGTACCTTGCGGGATGAGGATAGAATTTTTGGGTGCAGGTATAGATGCGGGTCTGTGGGTCTTGGGTCTGTGGGCTTGCGGGTCTATATTTCTTATGTTATATTGTCTATATTTTTTCTGTCTCTGCCCACTTCTGATGATGCGAATTCCCGGTTCACAGCAACGGCCCTTTCTGTTGAATGGTGGTCAGGTGGGTTAGGGTTGCAGATAAGGCTGTTGCGGGCCTGGTCTGGGTAACGGATATAAGCAGGGTAAATACATGTGTTGCAGTTCGGATGGCGGGCTGTGGGTTGCCTGTTCGGGTCTCAAAAATTGGTTCCATGCAGGACTCTAGCTGGCACTACACACTGCTACAAAATTTGTGCCATTGAGTGAATGGTGTTCATTTAAATGTAATTTGTTGCACCAAAACAGACATGTCAACCAGGTTTCTCAGGAGTCACCCGATGGTTCCCACTCCTATCCCTGTAATTCATAGTAACAACCTTGCAGCATGTAGCACCCATTTTAGAAGAATGGTGACTTGTTTATCAATCAGGAAATTTAAGGCCACAACCTTGATTTAAACAGACCATTCCCTATTCCATGGACCATTCTGGTCTATCGCATTGCCACAAACTTTAACTTTTGGATCTATAGTTATTATTATAAATAGTGATGGGCAAATTTATTCGCCAGGCACGAATTTGCGGCGAATTTGCCGATTCGCCGCCAGCAAATAAATTCGCAAAACGCCTGTGAAAATTCGCGGCAAAAATTCGCCGGCGTCAAAAAAAAGTTTCCGAAAAAACGCCCGCCGGCGTCACAAATCAGCGCTGGCGTCAAAAACGAGACGCCGGCGGCATTTCGCAAATTCTTTGCCATTTCGCGCAAATTTTTTGGCGGAGCGAAATGGCGCAAATTCGCCCATCACTAATTATAAACATATATTTCTAAAGTTCCAACCTGGCGCTGTATAATAAATGTGCGTGCAGGCCTGGACTGGCAATCTGTGGCATCTGGCAAATGCCCTGCCCAAATGACCTTACAATCTAAAATGTAGGACAATTACAAGGTAAGTCAATGAGGTTTGATTATGAACATATTCTCCATTCATAAATAAGATGGGTCATTTAAGGTGCAGTGTGTGTGACACAAATCGCCATGTTTTTTTTGTCCAGTGTAATTGTAGACACACTCCGAGTTTCAGCATAAAGAAAATTCAATGCCACACACTGGAGATGATACAGTCCCCACTCTAAAGATGTAGTGGTTATTGTGTGTGCTACTGAGCTTCAACCACCTTATTTAACCTTGTGAGTTGGGTGCAAAGCAGTCTGGAAGCCCTTGCCAGGGATTGCATAGACAAACAAGATAAAAATTGAAAACTTGAATTTATAAGGTCAGACAACCAGGCAATGTTTCGGGCTTAAATGGGCCCTTTTTCAAGCCCACTCTAAAGATGTAACCCAGTTTGTGGTCATTTTAGTACGAATACATTTTACCAGCTGCTTTTGTAACTGCAACTTATTATTTCTTGAAAATAATGGTAAGGTTTTTGCATGTTAGAGTTTGCATATCACACCTCAACATTTCCATCTACCAGTTTGTTCTTTAAAGGAGAAGGTAAGGCTGTTTGGACTTGGTGGTGCCAAATGTTAGGCACCCCCAAGTGATTGTATTGACTTACCGGAAACCCCGGGCCAGTGCTCCTATCGGCAGAAAACTGCACCACGGAGAGCTCTTCTTCTGTCTTATTCTTTCATTAAATTTCCCTGGGCAAACGCATGCACAGTAGAACAAAATAGCTGACTTTTTAAATAAAGTTCAGCTTTTCGTTCTAATGCGCATGCGCAACCGTGCGAAGAAAGAGGAACCAGTGGTGCTCACTGGTATAACCCCAGGCCGGTGCAATTTTCTGCCGATAGGAGCACCGGCCTGGGGTTTCAGGTAAGTCAATACAATCACTTGGGGGTGCCTAAGATTTTGGCACCCCCAAGTGCAAACAGCCTTTCCTTCCCCATTAATCTCAGTCATTTTGTCCCAATAAATAGTAAACATAAATCAGGTAAACGCATTTCCACTAGAGGGCGATGTTAGCTAGTAGTTTAGGTCTGCCTAGTATTCTTTAGCCTGGCTTTGGAATAGCGGAAATACAGAATTTCTTTTCATAGTCCTATTTATTGTAATCTCCTCTGCATTCAAAAAAAGAAATGCATATATAATGAGACTAAATTGCAATATCCCTATCCCGCCCCAGACCCCATACACATTACACATACTCCCAAACAAACATATACTCTGTTAAAAAATCCAAAACATATTTCAGTATACACTTTCAGGCCAAGAATATATAAATAAAATACAAAAAAGTCGAAAACCCATTTTTGTAACTCACACTCCTCCTTTTTTAAGAGTATTTCTGTATTTTTGTGCCATTTATTTGTGCAATCACACCTTATCTAAAATCTACTACCGACCTTACTATAAATTGCAATAATTGTGCCTGATTGTAACTAATGTAAGGTACTATTTTTGTGCTGCCTATAACCATAATTCACGTTATCTATTTTTTAAAATTTCCATAACTATGTTGTGCTATAAAATGCTTATCTGTTAGCTACTCTCAACCAATAATAAAGTTAATTTATTGTACATAACCCATAGTATGTACAATCTAAGCAAACCCATCCCTAATGATCCACCTTTACCTTCAACTCCCATGTGCAACCCCTTTATATCTTGTCTATGAGGGACATGATTAAAAACAGAAGCTTAAAACATTGAACTTCTATAAAAAGACCAGATAGTTATTGGGTTTTTTGCCTTTAAAACAGTGTGAAACTTCTATATTAATTGCCAGCCAACAGTCTTGGAGTTGATACAAGAGGTTCTGAAGCAGAGAAGGCTTTTGTTTAACATATATAGAGGCTTTAGCTTCAAATGGGGACAGGTGAGTGGAGGGGTGGGAGGGGTCTGATTTCCTATACAATTCAGTAATTTTATGACAAAATGCTACGCTTTTATTAATGTGCTTTAGAAATATATATTCCATCACACAGAAATTCAATTTTATCAGGAGCCAATTAACCTTCCTGTGTTTGGACTGTAGAAGGCAACTGTCGGAAGCCCATACAGTCATGGCGATACATACACACACCAAACATATAATAGCTATGGTCAGAATTAAAACCAGAACTCTAATTGTGGAAGGCAGCATTAGCAACCTTTGCACCCAAACTCCTAATCTTTAAGTGCTGCTCATTCCTGCACTGTCTGCAAACAGGGAACAAGAGTGAATCACCTTCTGGTCAAACAGCTGCCACTTTGATCTGTTAAGGGTTTGGCACTTACTAACCGGCTCTGTGCCAGCATTATACCATGTGACTTTAAACATAGCCATCTTACCACTGTATAGCTTGGAACTGGAAATCTATGGAAGCCAAGGGGTTACGAGTTGAACTGTGCATTGTCATTAGTTACTGCACTCATTTCCATCCATGTGACTCATAATTCTGTCTTGCAGCTCCCTGTGCTGCCCAGTTTGTGTGTTTTTCTGAATGATGCACATGCCAGGGGCAGTAGAAGGAATTATGCAGCACAGCACTGCGGAACACAGGCAGCATTGCTTACAGCAGGCAGGGACGGGTGCAAAGTGCAAATCCAATGGGTCATTTAGGAAGACCTCAGACTCTAGGAAGACCTCAGGGGGAAGCACAATTGTACCCCTTTGTGCTCATTCAAAATTTTTATCCAGGGTCCTACTGGAAGATTAAAACTAAGGTGCAAGGTGCGTAGTACAGCACCAGCGGACACAAGACAGCCCTGTCTTACTGCCACCCATAGGGCTCCTTTAAACCATACCCCTGAAAGAAATCCTTAATTTGCTTGTCTAAATGATATGCAAGTTAGGTGACAGATAAGAGACAAGAGAGGGGCACCTATGTACCCACCCCATTAAATACAACCTTACCAAACACAAGCAGTACTATATTCATATATCCATTCTGAAGCTCAAGGGCCTGTGTCCACTACCACTGACAGCAGGACAGGATGGAAAGTGTAAAACAAAGGTCATCAGGTGCAAATTACTTTAAAAAAACAAAACAGTATTTCTTGTTGCATATCAACAGAATAACACCTCACTATTCCAACACAAACACAGGGAAAATAGTGTGTGCTGCAACTCGCATAAAATGTATTTACTGCTTTTTCGTGTATGTATCACCTACAAGTTGGAATTCTGGGGAAAATATTGTACATTTTGGGTAAAAAAAACATGTCAATATGCATCCAAAAATGACATCCAAGTCAAAAATGAATCGCAGAAGTGCCCAGGGGAGCAGTTTTGTGCACACTCGGGAGGGTTTACCAGGCCAAAGTATCATAATGAGCATTACTATCCTTATTTTACAAATAACATGAGGTTGTTAGGTTTTTTTTTTTCAGGAAAGTCATTTCCCTTGTGTAGCAATCCAACCCTTTGCCCGAGAGGTTACTCAGGGCAAAATCCCTATCTGTCGGGTTCAGTTACACAATTTGTGCATGTGGGCGGCTTACAGGAAAGAGATGAGGATCATGCTCCATAGAGAGGCCAGGAAAGTATTAAAATAAATACACACCCCTTTAGTTGGAAATGGGTTAAGGGGGCTTGGCAAGGCATGACTCACTTCCTCAGCACAGCACTTAGAAAGAATGCGTTATGTCATGGTAACAGCCCCCTCTGGGAGTAGTGGTATGGCTGCAGGGGTCCTCACTATGCCCTGCCTGGGAAGCAGAGGCAGGAACAGGCAATAGCAAGAAATTCATAGAAAACACCATTTTTTTCAATTAAAAGTAAAAAGCACAATAAATTCTTTGTGAATGGTTATGGCTTTAGGCTAATGTCTTTTTTTATTCTGCCCTGTATCACCTTGCCTTGTATGGTTGAAGAATACCGTGTGTATAAAGCAGACATGGACAGCTGAAGGTCCTGTGGATGTTGTTTAACTACACCTCCCAGGATATCACAAACTGTCACACGCTTAAATTACATCATTATTTCTGCAAAATAACTGCTTTTAATGGGTAAGTACAGCTGGGGACACCCAAACCAATCATATAACCTACAATCGTTGTTTGAGCCATTAGTCTCCACGTGGAAAAATCCCAGCTGACATCCATGGCATGTGATTTCCTAATTCAAATTGTTGTATCATTTTATTACTATTATTGTTTTCCCTTATCGTTATTATTCTGGAAGACATCCTTGAGACATCATAACGTCCCACCTATCGTGGTACTCCAAATCTCCAGCCTAGTTGGTTGAATGCCAGTTGATCCGCGTAAAGGAACCTCTGGGGGGCACAAGTGTGAGACCAACTTTTATAGATTCTAAACATAAAAGTGAGATTGTCCAGATATTGACAGACTGGTATGCCAACAATGCAAACAGCACATGCAATCCCCCACTTACTCCTGCATGTGGCTTGCTGGACGAATTGAACCTTTTGGAACTGATGGGTGGGGTGGGGAGGACTACCATGTTTTGTATATATATTATGGCCGGCCAATGAAACCCAGGGGATAAAAAACATGTCCAAATGTTCTGACACCAACCTTTCAGCTGGGTCCAATGTTACTGGGTCCCACAGCAAATTAATTTTAAGGCCCCCAAAATATCCAGGGTTATTCCTCTTTTACCAATATATACTAAAATTGCTCATTATACCCTATACCCCTATTCATTCTGGGGCCCTCTGCAGCTGCAGGGTCTGCTTCCTCTGTAGTTCCGCCCCTGGCTGGGTCCCCTAAAATGTACAATTGCTTCAAACATGAAGAATGTATTTGAAAACAGATTTTTAGCAGGGCGTGGACCTGTGTGTCATACTGGGAATGTGGCCACATATCTGCATAGTGATTAACTGGATGCTGCATTCTGGCTTGGGCTCCAAAGGATTTTTCACAAGCGTAAATAAGGCCGTGTCAAGGGATTGTGATTGTACCGTGATTTCTGGGTAACACAGTCAGGCCCTGTGAATCCAATGCCACCCGGTCACAATGTGGGACTTCCCAAATAAACATCTCTAGAGTTGATATAGTAACTTGCCCTTGGATAATGTTACCTCTGCCTTGTATGGCAGCCACACATGGAACAAATGACTCAAACATCAACAAAGTGGAGAGAGGTGGCGCTTTAAACAGACAGTTGTGATCATAGACAAGCTGCTCCGATATAAAGGGCACGTTGTAACAATTACAGGAACATATGTAGAAATCGCTTTTACTAATTTAGGACGTAGGATGATTCACACTCTGCTTAATAGCAGCCTGAAGGAAGTCATTTTTATTTCGGCTCAGCCATTTGCAACCTGTAGCTTTCCAATTGTCGGCAAACTACAACTCCCATCAGTCCCCATAGACCGGAAGCAACTGGAAGGCATACAATTATTCACTGGCTCAGCTTGGTATACCAATCTGTTTTGTTTAGCTTATGACTAAATGCCTAAAGGCACGAAACGCGTAAGGCTAAGTATTAATTTACTTTGTGGCCTGAAATAAAGTTCTCAGTTCTCTTACAAGATCTGTGAGTGCCTGCCATTTTCTGTTTTAGTTGGATACCTCCACCTTGAGCTGTAGGTCTGGGGCATGTGCAACCAGACCCCACGTTTGCACTGGTGAGATTATAAATGTATTGGCCTTAAACTGGAATTGTTTTCCTTTTAAATCGATTATGTAGTTACCAAATGTATTAAAACTCTTAAATAGTACTAACTTGACATAACTTGGGCCCCATAGGGCCCCAACCTGTGGGCTGTGAATAAATTCTTTAAAATTATTTGGACGTTCATTGACTTTAATGCATTTAGACAAAATAGCCACTGTTGACTTCAATGTGTTTCGTGAATTTTGCGGTAAATTTTTCGGCAAAGCACAAAAAAAATCACTATTGTTCACCTTTGAGTTAACTTTTTAGTATGATGTAAAGAGTGATATTCTGAGGCAATCTGCAATTGGTTTTCATTTTTTATTATTTGTGCTTTTGCATTATTTAGCTTTTTATTCAGCAGCTCTCCGATTTGCAATTTCAGTAATCTGGTTGCTAGGGTCCAAATTACCCTAGCAACCATGCATTGATATGAGTGGCAGACTGGTATGTGAATAGGAGAGGGCTTGAATAGATGATGAGTAATAAAAAGTGGTGATAACCATACATTTGTAGCCTTACAGAGCATTTACTTTTAGATGGGGTCAGTGACCCTCATTTGAAAGCTGGAAAGAGTCATAAGAAGAAGGCAAATAATTAAAAAAAGACCTATAAAAAATAAATAATGACCGATTGCAATATTGCTTAGAACTAGTCATTCTATAGCATGCTAAAAGTTAAAGGGATACTGTCATGGGAAAATGAATCAGTTAATAGTGCTGATCCAGCAGAATTCTGCACTGAAATCCATTTCTCAAAAGAGCAAATAGGTTTTTTTATATCAATTTTGAAATCTGACATGGGGTTAGACATTTTGTCAATTTCCCAGCTGCCCCAAGTCATGTGACTTGTGCTCTGATAAACTTCAATCACTCTTTACTGCTGTACTGCAAGTTGGAGTGATATCACCCCCTCCCTTCCCCCCCCCCCCTCCAGCAGCCAAACAAAGGAACTATGGGAAGGTAACCAGATAGCAGCTCCCTAACACAAGATAACAGCTGCCTGGTAGATCTAAGAACAACACTCAATAGTAAAAACCCATGTCCCACTGAGACACATTCAGTTACATTGAGAAGGGAAAACAGCAGCCTGCCAGAAAGCATTTCTCTCATAAAGTGCAGGCACAAGTCACATGACCAGGGGAGCTGGGAAATTGACAAAATGTCTAGCCCCATGTCAGATTTCAAAATTGAATATAAAAAAATCTGTTTTGAGAAATGGATTTCAGTACAGAATTCTGCTGGAGTAGCACTATTAAGTGATGTGTTTTGAAACATGTTTTCCGATGACAGAATCCCTTTAACTTTAGTTACTTTAACTTTAATGGGCAGACTACATATCTGGCAGGTTAAAAATCCAGTTGGGTGAGGACTGCAGTAAACCTACTAAAGACACAAGGTTATCCAACTAATTATCATCTTAAATCCCTACCTAACAGGGAGGCTTGAGCTGCCTATGGACTGTTTTGAGCTTATAAGGGTGCAGGGTAGAGGGGCTGCTCCTCAGTTTGGGGACATCTGGTCCAAGTAATCTGTTGTCAAGACCATATCAGGCTGCATTCATTGGCCACATTCTTTGCTGGATTCTCATGGGAATGTAGTTGGGGAAGTGCTCTTACTGGTTTACTGTAACCATCTGTTTCAGAGAATGACAGAAAGGGAGCTTGAGCAGCTTGTTAGATAGACTTTATAGCACTTCTATTGCCAAGGTAAGGCTTTGTAGTGTTAATGGGGCTGTTCACCTTTAAATTAACTTTAGTTTAGTGATGTAGAGAGAAATATTCGGAGACAATTTTGAAATCGGTTTTCATTTTCTATTTCTATTGTGGTTTTTGAGTTATTTGGCTTTTTTATTCAGCAGCTCACCAGTTTGCCATTTTTTCAATCGAGTTGCTAGGGTCCAAATGACCATAGCAACCATGCATTGATTTGAATGAGAGGCTGGACTATGAGTAGAGGAAAGCTGGGGACAGTCAGAAGTAAAAAATAAACCATAAAAAAATTAAAAATGAAGGCCAATTGAACTGTTGCTTAGAATTAATCAATCACATACTAAAATCACCAAACCTTTAATTCTAATAAGCAGTCATTTAAAGGGCTCACATTTGGCCTGTGGGCTGGAACTGCAGACAGAACAGTCTAAAAGCTGGAGCCCTGAATGACTGGGACTTGGGGTTTTCTGGATAAGAGGTCTGATACATAATTAGTACCACCCATACTAGACACATCTGAACTTTTCTCCCGAGGCTCCAAATGCAGCAGAACTGCAACTTCAAGCACCTATCAAGACTAGAGTTTAATGACAGTGTCAGCTGGGAGTTGTAGTCCAACATTATTCTTAGGGCTGCAAGAGGGGACCGGACTAGGGGGTTTGAGGCAGAGAAGGTACATGCCTGGCTGTAGATGGCTGGTGGGAGGTGCTGTGGGCTGTTTTTAATAGAGATCCCAGACAATGTGAACCGTTTCATTGCTCCCCCTCCAATCACTTCTTATTTTTACTTTATTACAAGGGAATCCTCCAGCATTAGGACCCTGGGAAGCAGTGGGGAGCCCAGCCCGTAGTCCTTGCAGCCCCTCGCCATATAGGGACATGCAGGCTAGTAAGTCCCCCGGCTATTAATATTCATGAGCTCATTAGCATGAATGAGTAACTCCCCAGGAGGAGCCCAGGGAAAAGGCACAGCAGCAGCCATATTAGCAGCGACTGACTCCCTGGAAAGTTTGCAGTTTGCTGCGCTGTGCGTCTTTGTAGCAGCGACTATGAGTTCCAAGGAGCCCGCATCCGCCCCGGTGGAGAAGTACAAGTTGGTGGTGGTTGGGGGAGGAGGTGTGGGCAAAAGTGCCCTGACTATCCAGTTCATCCAGGTAAGGGATCTGATTGCCCCTCAAATTGCTCAGAGCCCCCCAGTCATCCTCCCCCCTGGGCAATTAGCATGGGGCTCATACTGTAGGGTGGGGGGCTGCTCAGACACAGAGGGGGCCATCCCCAGGCTTTTTTCCAGGATTTTTTTCAACTGTGCTGGAAAAGTTTTGGGAGGAAGGATTTAAAGGGCAAGCAACACTTCTCTATGGGCTCTATCATATTGATATAATATTTACAAATAGAACATTCCCAGCCTACATATGCTCTATAGTCTTCTATTTTTTAATTCTTGGTTAATGAAGCATATTCTAATAACAATAGTTACCGGCCCTTCGGGTCAGGGCACACAGGCAGATTCGGGGAGATTAGTCGACAAATCTCCTTTTCTTTGTGACGACTAATCTCCCTGAACTGCCAGGCAATTTTGGGCAACTTCGGAAAACGAATCGATCTGAGTCCCATCCCACCGGCGATTTTCATTTTAGTCGGCAGTTGCCGGGCGACTAATATCCCTGAATCTGCCTGTGTGCCCTGGCCCTTATTGTCTGGTCCCCTAAAGAAGGGAATACAGGCAGCATCTCTAGTAGAATTGTTCAACTGCAACTCCCAGGATCCCACAGACAGCCAGTATGGATTTTGTAGTCCTGCAACATTAAGGGCAGAGACACACGCTGCTATTTCAGGAGATTAGTCTCCCTGCGATAAATGTAAATTGCCAGCGGAATGGCTTCGGCTTTCCGAAGTTTCCCCGTGAGGCAACTTCCGGCGACTTCAGAAAACAAAGCGTTCCAAGTGCCATCCCGCTGGCAATTTACATTCTAGCCAGCGGAAAGGCAGTTCGGAGAGATTAGTCGCCTGAAGAAGAAGCGATTTGTCGCTGGGCGACTAATCTCCCAAATAGCAGCTTGTGTCTCTGCCCATAGAGGTTCACCGGTTGCCCATCAGTTTTCTGCAACCTAATTTCAAGAGTATTTTCTGCATGGAGTAAGGGGTACTTTACTGTATATAAAGGGTGCATCCCACTCCAAGGGAGGGATCTTGTTAACCCTTTCACTGCTAAACCAGAGAGCCACTGTGCTGTTGCAGAAGGGGGCTCATCAACGTGATGAGTAAATTTGTTTTAAAAAAGTATTGAACAGGAATCCTAGTGTTATTTTGTGGTGCATGCGATGAGATGTTCTGCGCCATAGAGCTTACAATCTAATGGCAACAGCGGGATATTGAGGGCTTGCCATTTCTGGGTTGGATTTCTTAGAATTAAATGTAGCAATAAGCATGTTTGCAAACCACAATTCTCATTTTTTCCTTTTGGGGAGTTGCACTTGAATACTTGCTCCCCAACTACTGTGTATGGGAAATTAAATTTACTTTTATGTTCAACCTAAATAAAAATACAAAAACTCAGTGTGAAGGTGGGGTGTAGTTATCAACATGGCAAACTTTGTCCTGGTCTGTATTCCGATGGAAGCCAATCAGACTGGCTTAATTCAGTTCAAGCCCCCTTTCTTGTCCCAACATTTAGTTGCCCCTCCCCAATTTTATAACAAGGATTCCTATATATTAAAACATTCAGCTATTGTTCTAAGAATATTCATGGAAGTCAAATCTCACCCCATCTGACCTTTAGTTTGGCAGCATAGGCTGGTGGCATCTGAGACTGGCGGCCCTTTGGCTTCTCATCCTCAGAGACTGGAGGGCTGAAAGGGTGTTGTGTGCAATGGAAAACAATGTCAGCGAAGGGGGGTTGTAGTAGTTGGTGGAGGGAACCCTTGAGGTCCTGTTCCCAAGTTGGCCTAAGGGTCCCCAATCTGACAGTGGTTGCCTTAACGTCCCTTCTGGGAAGGGACTTTGACTGTGGGATAGCAGGAATACTGTAGTAAGGAGAGATGGTGCCTATATAGTAACAGTGGGATAATAGTCTCTGGGAGTGGAGTGTGACTGTGGGATAGCAGGTATAGTAGGGAGAAATGGTGCCTATAGTAACAATGGGATAATAGTCTCTGGGAAGGGAGTGTGACTGTGGGATAGCAGGTATAGTAGGGAGAAATGGTGCCTATAGTAACAATGGGATAATAGTCTCTGGGAAGGGAGTGTGACTGTGGGATAGCAGGTATAGTAGGGAGAGATGGTGCCTATAGTAACAGTGGGATAATAGTCTCTGGGAAGGGAGTGTGACTGTGGGATAGCAGGTATAGTAGGGAGAGAGGGTGCCTATAGTAACAGTGGGATAATAGTCTCGGGGAAGGGAGTGTGAATGTGGGATAGCAGGTATAGTAGGGAGAGATGGTGTCTATAGTAACAGTGGGATAATAGTCTCTGGGAAGGGAGTGTGACTGTGGGATAGCAGGTATAGTAGGGAGAGATGGTGCCTATAGTAACAGTGGATAATAGTCTCTGGGAAGGGAGTGTGACTGTGGGATAGCAGGTATAGTAGGGAGAGATGGTGCCTATAGTAACAGTGGATAATAGTCTCTGGGAAGGGAGTGTGACTGTGGGATAGCAGGTATAGTAGGGAGAGATGGTGCCTATAGTAACAGTGGGATAATAGTTTCTGGGAAGGGAGTGTGACTGTGTATGTATGATGTAATAATGTAATCTATTTTTTATTCTTATTGCAGAAATCCTAGCACCCTTTCTTGGCTAACAGGATTTAGGTAGTGTCAGTGTTGGTGGGCTTTGAATGTCCAATGTTAGTAGAACTGTGTATTTGTGCAGTTTCTAATGTGCTTCTGTGTGATATTTGGAACACCAATATATGTTATCCTATTGGTCTCCTACAGGAGCAGCTCTGGAATTCTGGGAATTAACTGAATGCCTAATATTTAAAAAGAAATCATTTCAGTTCAGCCCAGTGAGTTGTATTGCTAGCGAGCAGACTGCTATCTCATATCTGTGTAGTTTGTTATTTTGCCTTCTCTGACAATTAATCCTTTCACCCAAACTTCTTGGTGATCAGGGTTGTGTCTTACATACTTCCCAGAATCCCCTGACAGCTCTTGCCTTCCATTAGTAGCTCTCCAGCAGTCGTACCTATACCGCACAGTTACACACACACAACTGGCTTTCAGGGCCTGCATTCCAGACCCAGCCTGGGGGGTGGATTTTAGTAGAGTCTCCAGCCCTGGCTTTGTTTTCCTATAGCTGAGGAAAGATTATAAACCAGCTGGAAGTCTGAGCTGTTCTTATCGGAGGTGCCCCACCCAGGGCAGATCCCTTACCTCGGGCTGCGAGTCCTTTGAACACAAGAATGAAACTTTATGTGCACTGCTCAAGGCCTTGTGCTGTTGAAATTCCCCTGCTGAATTACAAAACTCAAGGGTTGTTTGTTCACCTCCCAAACACTTTTTTTCAGCTCAGTTGTTTTTAGATTGTTCTCCAGAAATAAAGACTTGCTTTATATATTGCTTTTTACCCTGCTTTTTTTGTAAACTTTATTTTTAAACAGATTTTTTTCTTTTATGCAATGGATAAAAATGTCTATCACATAATATATTTGAGAATAAGGGCAAAAACGCACGCGAAGATTCAGGGAGATTTAGTCATTCAGCGACAACTCTCCTCTTCTTCGGGGTGACTAATCTCCCCGAAATGCCTTCCCACCGGCGCTGGCGGAATGGCACTCGGGTCTAGTTATGGGCGAATAAATTTGCCTGGCGGGAATTTGCTGCGAATTTCCACATTTCGCCGCCGGCAAATAGATTCGCAACTCTCTCTGCGAAATTTTTTTTCAATTTTTTCTTAAAAATGTTTGAATTTCACAATTTTTTCGTGAAAATGTTTGAATTTCACGTATTTTCGTGAAAATGCTTGAATTTTATTATTTATCCGTCAAAATGTTTGAATTTCACGATTTTTCCGTGAAAATTTCCAATTTCACTATTTTTCCATGGGAGAAACTACTAGAGACACTACTCAGGACACTTTGGAACTCACGTGTGCCACCACCCTTACAGAAATGTAGTAGATACATTTCTCAGCAGCATCTGTGAAGTATAGCAAGTATTGTATCAATTATAATGGCTGCCTTTAAAGAGGGTGTTCACCTTTGAATTAACTTTTAGGGGGTTATTTATCAAAATCCGAAAAGTTCTCAATTTTTTCTGAAAACTACTCTAACCAAATCCACACTGACTCCCCCCCTATTTATCAATACATTTTCACAAATTTTTCTTGTGCAGAAAAAGTCACAATAAAATCATAAAAAAAAAAAAAAATTCTACTCCTATGATTTTTTTGGATTTTGCACCAGAATCCTACAAATTCTTTTGTAAAATCGCCCAAAAGCGACAATTTTTTCAGAAACCCAGTGCAACACCGAAAACTTCCAATAGTTGACTTTTAATAAATTTAGTTTTTTTTCCTCTTGAAAAATTGTATTTTCCCCTTTTAAAGTCCAACTAGAAAAATTTGTAGTTTAATAATTAACACCTATGTATGATGTAGAGCAGGGATTCCCAACGTTTTTCTACCTGTGAGCCACATTCAATTGTAAAAGAAGCTGGAGAGCAACAAATCCATGCCGCAGTTCTTGGGGTTGCCAAATATGAGCTGTAATTGGCTATTGGTAGCCCCTATGTGGACTGTCAGCTACAGGAGACTCTGTTTGGCAGTACCCCTAGTTTTTATACAACCAAAACTTGCCCCAAGCCTGGAATTCAAAAATAAGCTCCTGCTTTGAGCCACTGAGAGCAACATCCAAGGGGCTGGAGAGGAACATGTTGCTCACGAGCCACAGATTGGGGGTCACTGATGTAGAGAATGATATTCTGAGATAATGTGCAATTGGTTTTCATTTTTTATTATTTGTGTTGTTTGAGTTATTTAGCTTTTTATTCAGCAGTTCTTCAGTTTTCAATTTCAGCAATCTGGTTGCTAGGGCTCAAATTACCCTGGCAACTATGCACTTATTTGAACAAGAGACTGGAATATCAATATGAGAGGCCTGAATAGAAAGATGAGTAATAAAAAGTAGCAATAACAATACATTAGTAGCTTTTTTTAAGTGGGTCATTGACCCTCATTTGAAAGCTGGAAAGAATCAGAAGAAAAAAGCAACTAGTTAAACAACTATAAAAAATAAATAACGAAGACCAATTAAAACATTTCTTGGAACTGACCATTCTATAATATACTAGAAGTTAACCACTCCTTTAGGCTAGGGCCAGGTGATGCATGCAGAGAATCCGCTGCCTTGCTGTTCCCCATGTCTTTTCAACTGTAGATTGATTTTGGCATGAAATGCAAAATGATGCGTTTCAGCCCTGAAATCTGCCGGCATAGAAAATAAAATAATTAGGGGAGAAAAAAGTATTTCTGGTGAAAGGTTTGCAAACAACTAAACTGAAGGTGAGCAACCCCTACACGGGTGCAGGAAATTTAGAGGCACATTTATTAAAGGTCGAATTTCGAGTTTGTGAGTTCTTAAAAACTCCCATAAACTCCCATCGAAATTTATTAAAAAAAAAAAATAACATTTTCAAAACTCTGGTAAATAGGATCAACCAGAAAAACTCGATTCAAGGTTTTTCTCCAAACTGTCAGGAAGGCTGCAAACAACTCCAAATTGATCCCATGACGTCTTCCATTAACTAAAACAACAATTCGCAGGTTTTAGGTGGCGAATAGTCTCATTTGAGTTCTTAAAGGGCCAGTGTTTGATAAATCTCGAAAATCAAATTTGAATTTTTTAAAAAAACTCAAATCGAATATACACAATTCCCTAGTCGAATTTAACCATTTGGCCATAAAAAAACTCAAAAATTCAAATTTCCACTTCGACTCTTGATAAAGCTGCCCCATAATGTTAGTTTTTAGTTTATGTTAAGGGTATTGTTACAAAGAACAGAAAAGTCAGGAGGCGGTGCTGCGTTTTTATGACCTGATTGCTATATACGATAAAGCCAAGAAGATCTGCTGGGAAAGTGATTATAAGCTATTTAAAAGTTAATAAGTGACTTTTGTGCTGGAATAGGGTGGTGGGTCTCTGTATTTCTTTCAGACAGCAGCAGTTCTCTCTGGATTCCTGGTGGACATCCTCACTATATTTGAAACCAGATTATTCTGTCATAAAGGTCACAGGTCCTATCTCAAACCTCGGCAGTCCTATTCTCCTTTATGGCTGCAGTATCTGGGCAATACAGCATTCTATCTAAGGTTTTGTTAAAGTGGCCATACATGTCTGGGTTTGGCCAGGAATCTGGGAATGTATAGCACCTTGGGAGTGAGCAGTATTTATAACCTAGTCCTAGCATAACAACTTGCAAAATAAAAAAATACAGTTATATGGGACCTGTTATGCAGAATGCTCGGGACCTGGAGTTTATTTTGCATTTGAGTTAAATCCAATGGTACAACAAACAACAACCTAGCCCTTGGGCCAGGAATAAAATGAGAAGAAGAAAAGAGTGAGTACCAAGCAAGGAAAGAGAGAGAGAAGAGAAGGAGGCGAGCTGAAGGAAATCACCAGATTCAAAAGCATTATGTGTTTCCCATTTCCAAGTTATAAATTTCTTTTCTATTACCACTATTCATTGACTTCTAGCCAAGCACCCCAAAATTAATTTTCCGTAATTTGGATATTCATACCTTAAATCTACTAGAAAACCATGTGAACATTAAATACTGTAAATCCAATAATCTGATTTTGCTCCCAATTAGGATTAAATATATCTAAGTTTGGATCAAGTAAAAGGCACAGTTTAATTATGACAGACGAGGATATCGTTTTTAAAAATTTTGATTGTTTGGATAAAATGGAGTCTATGGGAGACCGCCTTTCCATGATTCTGAGCTTTCTGGATAAGGGATTCCAGATAACAGATCCCATACCTGTATATACTAATGGCACTTCCAGATCTGTAAAAGAAAAAGTGTTGCCCAGGGAAGTCCTGGGGTGTTGTGGGTTTATGATAACCCTTAAACCTCATTTAGTAGAAGGTAGTGATAAAGGAGGTTAGGATGGCACAGCATATATGTGTCACGGTCAGCACCCAACAGCAGAACAAATGCCAAGCACCGTGGTCTCGGCTCGTGCTTCACCTGTAATGTGACCGCCTTTGGCCTCGGGAGGAGTCCTCAGCTACTTGGATGCCACCAGGACTTAACCGAGAGGTGCAAGGATAGATGTTCTGGATAGGCAGAGGGGCACGACTGTTAGCGAGAGTCTTTGGGCAGAAGGTCGTAGTACAAGGCGTTAGGCAATAGAGTAGCAGGCAGAGAATAAACGTAGTCAGGCAGGCAAGGGTCAAACCAGGAAGTCAATCAGAAGGTATTCGGTAGTCGGTATTCAAGCAGGGGTCAGGATCCAGAAGTCAGAATAGTCAAAAGCCAGGCAGGGGTCACAACAGGAATCAAAACAGGTTCAAAAACAGGATAGCAAATGCTCAGAAGCACCAGGCACAAACTCCTATCACAGGCAGCGTGTAAAAATAAAATGTACCTTTAAGTACTCTTTAAATTTCACGCCATTGCGCGCTGACTTCATAGTTCAGTGCGCCTGTGCCTTTAATTCCCAAGGAGGCGCACCGCGCGCTCCCTAAGATGCCGGCGCCTGAGGCGCAGAAGCCTTATGCAGCGGGCATTCCCGCTGAGGGGGCGGCAGGCGTCCCTGCCGTCCCCCCACTAGACCACCAAGGTGAGTTTTTATCACAAAAAGGTAGTCAGGATAGCAGTGGTTATATCATGTTGCTGGATTGAATAAGGGGCAGTGCTTAAATTGGGGTGAAAAAAAGAGGAGGGATCCTATATGCGCCACCTGTAGCGCTGCATGCTATAAATATGCCACTCCCCCAATTACAAGCCACACCCACTGTTATAATAAGCCTAACCCAACAACACTTTCTGATTTCACCCACCTTTAGAGCAAAGCCATTTCCATTTTAGTATTTCCTTCTAATAGTTTAAAGCCCAGAATATATAGTGAATAAAATACCCCCTTTTGTAAAATATAAGGATATTATAAGTTACCGAGGAGTTTCATGACCATATAAAAACACGAGGCCGAAGGCCGAGTGTTTTTATACAGGTCAGGAAACTCCGAGGTAACTTCTAATATCCTCATATTTTGCAACTGGGGGTACTTTATTTATTATAATACACAAGTTTCGGTGAGTCATGTGACAGAAATGACATAGGATATGGCTAGGATATAATTAGGATATAATTTACAGGATATTCATGGCTTTTGTGTATTATAAAGATATATAGATTCATAGATGTATGTGGTCTGTAATGACCATAAAATCAAGATTGGGCATATCACTTTTCTTGACTGACAGTTCCGCTTTTGCATTGTCCCAGTGGTATGCAAAGCCATATATAAGCATATAATACACAAAAGCCGTGAATATCTTGTAAATTATATCCTTATAAACGGTGAGTTCTGATGTCATTTCTGTCACATGACTCCCTAAAACTTGTGTATTATAATAAATAAAGTACCCCCAGTTGCAAAATATGAGGAGTTCCATGACTGCCTTCGGCCTCGTGTTTTTATATGGTCATGAAACTCCTTGGTAACTTATAATATCCTTATTTTTTACAAGAGGGAGTACTTTATTCACTATATATGCCAGGGATACATCTATTGAGATAGTATAGAGATTGTATAAGGTGGATCAATTGATTGATTTCATTGATATATTTATTAGGACTGATTTGCGCATGTTGAATGGAGGAATGTAAAAGTAGTAGTCAAACTATTTGCACAACTAAAAAACTATTTTTCTTTCTCTCCCAGTAAAGCAGCCAGGCAGGGTCATGGGTCAGAGCCTCCGGCTTGATGGCTGCGACAATATTTATGAGGTTTTGTTAAAGTCTAAGGATGGTTCTCTTCTCTAATGCTAAGAAAAAGGCATAGAACTGTTGAGCTGAAATTCAGACCTGGTCCTGATTGGGAACTGGGTTGTTCACCTTCAAAGACTTTTTTCAGTTCCATTTTTTCAGATTATTCACCAGAAATAAAGACTTTTCCCAATTACTTTCTATCTTCTATTTGTGACTGTTTTTCTAGTATTGAAATGTAACGTTTTGTTTTTCACCTTCTAAAGCAGCTCTGGGGGGGGGGGTCATCTACTCTTAAGGGTCTGGCCACAAGGGCAGATTAGGGGATATTAGTTGCCAGACGACAAATCTCTTCTTTGGGCAATCTGTCTTCCACCAGCTAAAATGAAAATCGCCTGGGGGTAGGCACTTGGAGCGCTTAGTTTTCCGAATTCGCACGTAATTGCCTCTCGAGGGAACTTTGGACGACTTCGGAAAACGAATCTCTCTGAGTGCCTTCCCCCAGGCGATTTTCATTATCGCCGGCGGAAGGCAAATCGGGGAGATAAGTCGCCGCGAAGAAGAGATTTGTCACAAGCCTGGCGACTAATCTCCCCGATGAATCTGCCCGTGTGGCCAGACCCTTAACTGTTCTTAATTGATACATTTAGTTGATAAATTTGTTCTCTTTGTCCCTTCTGAGCAGAATCCCTGAGTTTCTGTAAAGGCAGCAGTTAGAATTGATACAATAGTTGTTGATATTCCACAGATGCTGCTGAGAAATGTATCAACTAATTGTAGCAAATTGTAACAGTTCGGATGCCCCTGTATCACTGCGCTGCCAGACAAACACCAGAGACAGGAACATTAAACTTTAAGCTTAAATTTTGAGAAACTGGTAAAAAAATAACAGAGAGAAAGTAATTGAAACAAAGCCTTTGTTTATGGTAAAAAATCTGAAAACAACTGAACTGAAAAAAGTGTTTGGAAGGTGAACAACCCCTCCTAAACATGTGTTATTTGAATGGAAGCTGCAAACAGTTGGTTACCCTTTACAAGAGTCTGTTTTTTTGTGAAAGTTGACTCACTGGCCTTGGCTGCAGTTGCTTCTGACAGCTTGAAATTTCACATATAAGTGTATTTTGCTCTATGACCATACTTGGGAACTCTCTGCAAGTGACTCTGAGGCTCAGGGAGATATGTGTTGTCTCCAGGGTCAGCGACTGTTTCCTTAGACACCAGAGCTCCTGTGTCAGTGTTGTAGCCTGAAACTCATCCTTTTCCTAGGACTGTCTTTTAGAAAAAGTCATTATTTAACTCCATTGTTTATAGGAAAGGTCAGTGTATGTCTGTTTTGCATGTCACTGAACTGCAGCTCACAAGTACCCACCGAAAACTTTTTGTAGGGGCAAGTGCCTAAATGACTAAATGCAATTTGTTTTTTGCACATTTGACATACACTTGAGACTACGGATGCACTAGGGATTCAGTTCGTTTTTTCAGCAGGGTTAAGCCGAATCCAAGTGCCTGACTGAACTAAATCCTTAAAGGGCATGTAAAGTCTAGAATAGAATAAGGCTAGAAATGCTGTATTTTGTATACTAAATATAAACATGAACTTACTGCACCACAAACCTAATCAAACAAATAATTTATGCTTTCAAAGTTGGCTACAGGGGGTCACCATCTTGTAACTTTGTTAAACATCTTTGCATGACCAAGACTGTGCACATGCTCAGTGTGGTCTGGGCTGCTTAGGGATCATTATAAACAAAGCTGCTTGAGTTCTGCATGGCTGAGAAGTAAGGCGGGGGCTCCCCCTGCTGTTCATAAGTATGATTGTTTCCCTGCTCAGCAGTTAGGGACCGTCTGCCAATTCCTATCCACAGCAGTAAATGAAGGGAGAATTTCACTGCATACAGTCAGGTTTCTTATAAAAATGGTACACATTTTTTAATTAAAGCATATTGGAGATAGGTTTCTTTTTCATTTAAGAAAGTAAAAATGGGATTTTATTTTTTTGCCTTTACATGCCCTTTAAAATCACGTGAATCTTTCACGAAAGGTTCGAGGGTTCAGCTGAATCCAAAAATAGTGGATTCAGTGCATCCCTATATGAGTCTCCGGTTTGAACCCACCAAAACGCATCAAGTTGATATAATTGTATCCGTACTCGGCCTTAGTATGAGAGCCCCCCTCTTCTGTTTCTTCTGTCTCCCCCTAGCACATGCTGCAGGTTTTTAGGCTCAATGTGCCTTTAGAAGAAAGTACAGTAGAGGGTTGCGTATGAAACTCACAGAAATGGGACATTGTTGCATTCAAAAACAAATATGTAAAGCAAATATATTTATTTTGAAACAAACAAACAAACCAGTTTTACCAGTGCAGTAAAACAGAACATTATATTTGCATTAGTTTAAATGTGGCTATAGACGACGGAACAATTACAATCTTTCTTGGAAAAGATCTTTCCAAGAAAGATTGTTTGTTTCAATACACACGTGTAGAGCTGAATTGTCAGATATACAGATAGAAACAATAGAATTGTACCGGTATCTGATGATTCAGCACTAACAGTGGGCGATGTTTGGGTGCCTTCATAGGCACCTGATCAAAATTTTCTGTCCAGCCCGATATCTAAGTCTTCTGCCGATATCGGTCTGCTCTTTTTCCACCATACACACGCCGACTATCGTACGAAAATTAGTTTCGTACAATGTTATCTGTGCGTCTATGGCCACCTTTAAAGCACTTTGATTTTTTGGTGTTACTGTTCCTTTAAGCCTTAGTAGCCAGATAGCAGTTGAAATTCCAAGCCTGACAGCTGCCCAAATTGTAAATATTTTTGTAAAAAAAAAAAAAAAGACACTGTATACTAAACGTGTTGGCACACTTTTAGGGTTTGTTTGCTAGGTCACCATGTGCTTCCCATGTGCTAGAACATGTAGTTCACACCTAACTGGCATGACATCCATCAACATGAGTCACAAAAAAAACACAGAAACTTCAATGAACCTCTATGGCAAAGACTCCGGATTGCTGCTGGTTACATTTCTGCAGTCTGGGAAGGCCTCCATAAAGGAGAAGGAAAGGCAGCTAAAGTAAAGCAGTTCAAAATCAGATCTCTTGTGTATGCAAGGCAACAATGACCCCAATATATTAGGGGGATAGAACAAGCAAAAGGATCAGTGACTGGACTTCTAGTTTGTAATTGCTCTCTTTTTTTTTGTGCTGTGTCTGACCCATAGAAACTGTGTAATGTATCATCATCATTTATTTATATAGCGCTGTCAAGATACGCAGTAATGTATGCAAATTGCCCCTGCCCCTCCCTCTTGTCTTCCACTAAAATTAAATATAATGGGGGGGGGTTCGCCTTTAAGCTAACTTTTAGTATATCGAATGGCCAGCAACTTTTCAATCGGTCTTCATTATTTATTTTTGATTGCTGAAACGGCAAACTGGAGAACTGCCAAATAAAAAGCTAAATAACTTAAAGGAGAAGGAATGGTTAAAACTAAGTAAGCCTTATCAGAAAGGTCCATCTAAATATACCAGTAAACCCTCAAAGTAATGTTGCTCTGAGTCCCCTGTCAAAAGAAACACAGCATTTCTTTCCTTCTATTGTGTACACATGGGCTTCTGTATCAGACTTCCTGTCTTCAGCTTAAACCTCATTGCCCTGGGCAAGAGCATGCTCAGTTTGCTCCTCTTTCCCCTCCCCCTCCCTTCTCTACTGTAATCTGAGCCCAGAGCAGGGAGAGACTCAGGCAGGAAGTGATGTCACACCATGTTAATACTGCAGCTCCTATCCTAAACAAACAGAGGGCTTCTAGAGCTCTTTACTCAGGTATGGTAAAACATTCTACAATATAAATATAGCATTCTAGCTTGCACTATTGCAGCTAATCTATTGGCAATAAAATGCCTCCGTAGCTTTCCTTCTCCTTTAAAAAAAAAAAAGTAATAAAACATGAAAACCAATTGGAAAAAAGGTCTCCGTATATCACTCTCCATATCATACTTAAAGTTAAGTGATAAGTGAATAACCCCTTTAAATAATTCCTTCTGGAGGTGCCAAATATCATAGAGTCCACACGTGGGTCATTACAAGCCCTGCTGCTGGGAATACATCTGTGCAACTGGCGGCAGCAAAGTCCTCTCTGCCAAGGAGGACAAGACAGATATGGATGACAAGTTGAAAAGGGAGGCAGTTAGTAACTGGTGGAAGGGCTGCTGAGTAAATACCTTGGAGAAGAGGATGTTAAAGGAGGTCAATAAATGGAGAAAGTTGGATCTTATCAAAAATATTTAATTTGTATGTAAAGCAGATGAAATCCTAGGAAAGACACTCCGTTTTGATGCTAAAATGTAACCTCTGCTAAAAGCCCACTGGGATTTAAAGGGTATCTGCAGGGTTGTATATAGGTTTCCATCGCTGCTTGTTCTACATCTGCTGATCATGAAAATATAAATACAGACACATTGACCTGCTGGGTATTATTTACCAAGTCCCATTATGCCCAGACTGTGCCCCTAGCTCTGCCCCTGATTAGGTTTAAAAATGTGTGACTGCGAAAACATTCAGGAGGATGTGAAGGTACAAAAAAGTGTGTCCTGCCATAAAGTAAAGGAGGCCTTATCTGGCGATAGACACAAAGATAGAGCCGTATGTAACGAAGGTCCGTATGATATTTGAACTGCGTGTAGATACCATGGCAATCGGCTCTTTAGTTTAGGACAGGTTAGAAAGTTTCTGTCGGCAAACAATAATATCCCTGGATGTATTCCATCTGACAATAGTCACTACTTTTTGTTGGTCATAATGATTCATGGCCAGAGCATCATCTGATTTATTCTTTTTACTACTTTATTTAATCTGAATGGTTAGTGGTAGGTCGGAAGAATGCTACGGGCAATCGTTCATCTGACATCGGCACCCTCCCAATTAATCTCAGAGAAAAGTACACTGGCACTCGCTGCAATTCAAGCAGGGAGGACCCCTTGCGTATTTATTCACAGGAACGCAACGTTTCATTCCTGTGAATAAATACGCAAGGGGTCCTCCCTGCTTGAATTGCCGCGAGTGCCAGTGTACTTTTCTCTGAGACCAAATGACAGACCCCTTATCTTGGAAAACCCCAGGTCCCAAGCATAACCGGACCCGCACCTGGATTCCATGTGTAATGTAAAGTTTTTTATTTTAGTTTAAAAAAATCTGTATTCTACACACGAATTTAAATGTTTGGAGCGATTTGTACCCACTTCACCAAGTTTAGTTTTTTGTTGAAAGGTGTGGTCTTGGCTGGTGACTGGATAGAGGACGTTACTTTCATTAGAAATGTGTAATCTTGGTTAAATAATACTCCTTGGTGTAATGCTTGCTTGATGATTCCAAGCAGTACCTTTTTATTCAATGCATGCATTCAAGTAAATGAATCCAGTTTAATAGTAAGGTAGGACTGGGCTAGCGTGACAACGGGGAAAAAACCTTGTGGGTCTGCTAACCCAGGCCCGATGCCCACTGGGAACTGTGGGCGCCACTCTTGCTCATGTGAGCACAAAAAAATTAAAAAGGAAGGGCCAGGTGGAGGAACACTTGATTGGAACAGGGTGGCCTGCGACTGGGGTGGGTGCCCTTGAGATCGGACACCCCATTCGGATACTTTGTAATAGACATTGCACAGGGCTGATGTACTGTTTCCAACAATCTGCAGATGTTTGCTCCTAATTGATAGCTGTCCAAACATTTTTGCATGTTCTAATGCACCCACAGGGCTACTGGGACGAACATCGGTGCATCAAGTGCTGGTGTTCTAGGGCCTAGCTATGCTTAATGGCTACAAGTACAAATCCTCCTCCCTTATGTGTGCTATTGTCTGTGTGTGTCATGCCTATTGTTGTGTGTTTATACAAGCCCATTTCCCAGGCCGCTGTACAGTAGTGGACAGTGAGGGCAGGGACATCCGAATGCTGACTAGATGAGATTCTCTTCCATGGGTGGCCAAAATTCCCTGCCCGTTTGGTCACTGTGAGTAAAGTGAGATGGCTCAGGGTTGTGTGTAGCCGGAAATTTGACACACTCCTTGGTATTCCAAGGTCCACGGCCTTCTATTTCTAGCCACTAAGATTTATGGCTTGTGCAAATAGCAGGATGTTTGTGTTGGATAAGGGACAGAGATATCGGCTTCTGTGTAAGCACAGGCATTTCGCTCAGGTGTGCATATTAAACCCCCCCCCAAGCAATATTTATTTGCACAAGATTAACCAGCAAGGCGATCTGAATGTATTTCAAAAAAAGATCCTGTTATGTTGTGTCAGGTTCTAGTGCAGGGATCCCCCAGCCTTTTGAACCCGTGAGCAAGATTCAGAAGTAAAAAGAGTTGGAGAGCAACACAAGCATGAAAAATATTCTTGGATGCCAAATAAGTGCTGTGATTGGCTATTTGGTAACCCCTATGTGGACCGGCAGACTACAGGAGGCTCTGTTTGGCAGTACACCTGGTTTTTATTCAACCAAAACTTGCCTCCAAGCCTGAAATTAAAAAATAAGCTCCCGCTTTGAGGCCACTGAGAGCAACATCCAAGGGGTTGGAGAGCAACATGTTGCTCACGAGCTACTGGTTGGAGATCAGTGTTCTAGAGCATGGTCTGTCCAACATATGACCATTCACTGCAACAACAATCTGTGCCCTGTAGCCCAGTTTTGTAGAAAAAATCCTAGGGTCAATGCAAGCAAGCTGCCTTGCGTGTTTATTGCGAAGTGCAACGTTTCGATCCTCTACCTTAGTGCACCAGGTATCGCTACTTTAGCTACAGGTTGTGCGAGAGCCATAGTTGATTCTACCACTGTAGCCCAGTTTCCACATGAATGGCAGCTGCAGTGACCGCATAGTAACTTATTTATAGCCACTGTAATAGTGCTGCTGATGCCAAGTAATGGTACAGTATATTTAAAATTAATTTTAAGCCATCTCATTTAGATGTTACTGTTCCTTTATGACCATGTAATGCTACACATGTAATGGGTGTTCACTTTAAGATTTAACTTTTTGATTTTAAGACTCTTTGTAATTGGTCTACAAAGGCCCAGGGTAACAAAGTCTGGGCACCCCTGGTCTACATAAATATTTTTTAAGTGTGTGCAACCTTCGGGCTTAGAATATCAGGAATATAGGACTTGCCATAGCAACCAAGCCGCAGCTTTGATTTCATAATGGGATGAGTCGGAGACGCCCTGAAAGAAAATATATGTAATAAAAAAAAAATGAAAGGAGTGTTTCACCTTTGAGTTAACCTTAAGTATGTTCTGGAATGGCTATTTCTAAGCAACTTTTCAATTAGCCTTTGTTTTTTTTTTGTTTTTTATAGTTTTTTAATTATTTACCTTCTTTTGACTCTTTGCAGCTTTCAAATGGGGGGTCACTGACCCCATATAAACACAAATGCTCTCTAATACTACTAATTTATTGTTACTGCTACTTTTTATTGTTTGATTCTGTTCGGGGGCCTCTCCTATTCATATTCTAAATCAATGCATGTTTGCTAGGGTTATTTAGACCCTAGCAACCAGATTGCTAATATTGCAAACTGGAGACCCGCTGAATAAGAAAAAAAAAAAAAACCTTCAAAAACCTCAAATATTAGAAAACAATGCAAACCAATTGGAAATTGTTTCAGAATATCACTCTTAATCATGCTAAACGGTAATTTGAAGGTGAACATCCCCTTTAAAGGAGAATTCAACCCTTAACTAAAAAAAACCCTACCCCCTACCCTACATAGACCCTCCTCCATCCCAGCCTAGCTGCCCCCCGGGGAAATGCCCCTAACTTTTTACTTACCCCTCGGTGCAGAGTCAGGGATCGCAGTTCACCGCAGCCATCTTCTGGGTCTTCGTGTATTCTTCCAGCGATTCGGCATCTCCATCCATTGTGGCGCATGCGTAGTTATTGCGAACCGGGAAATTGCTCCAACTGCGCATGTACCGATTCACGGTTTCAGTCTTAGATTATTGAAGACCCAGAAGATGGTTGCCATGAACTGCGATCCCTGAATCTAAATAAGTAAAAAGTTGGGGGCATTTCCCAGGGGGGGCAGGTAGGCTGGGGGAGGGGGATGCGGGGGGGGGGGTCTACGGAGGGTACAGGGGTAAGGGGTTTTTTTTAGTTAACGGTTGAATTCTCCTTTAATGAAGATAGAATTTACGCTTCCCCTTAAATCTGTTTTGTAAAGCTTTGTAGAATAGGTCATTTATAACATATTACATTTATTTATTGGGGAACTGCTTTGAACAGGCACCAACCATTATTTGCTGGATAGCAGTGGCCTCACATGAATGCTTTTAATTGCTGCTAGGATAAGGGCACTTGCAGATTGGCGATTAAGGGGGGGCAGAGCACCCCTTTCTTCCATACATGGCTTACTGAACAAACGATAATGCTACAGTATTTGGACAGTCTGGTCATTTGATCTGCAGGCTCATGAGCAAGTTGCTCTGTGTATTAACACGCTTCTTTTACTCTCAAAAATATTGCCAGTCGATATGATTTGTCCTCAGAAGCCCAGAGCAATGTGAGTGTAGCGTGTGTGTTTAGTCAGGCATTGTAACGCAGCTATGAAGTCCTCATCCTCCAGTGTTGTTCCGTGAAGTGAAGCGAAACCTGTTGCGCTTTGTGGCTGACCTGGTTCTGCAAATCATTAACCTTGTGCAAGTATATATATGTGTCTTTCCAGCGACTAAATACATTTGTATCATACTTTATACTTCCCCTTATATAGGGGAAATTCATTTGTAAAAAAAAAAATGTTTTTGAATACTATTTGTTTAATACACCACTTAACTATTAAGTGGTGAATATATGGTTTTGCTAATTTCCTTTTGAAGTCTGCGGGCTTCTATTTTTAGTTTTAGTTTTATTGCCATTGTCTCTCATGCTGGCTGCCTGGCTAACCTTTATCAAGTCTCATTACCCTTCTATTGTGTCATAATTATAATAATCATAATCATAAACAAGAATCCAGTCAGTGATGAGACCCAGCCGACTGGAGGTGTGGCATGATGCCACTGGGGGGTGAAGCCAACCAGGCAGAGCCAGAACAATGGAAATTTCCAGGACAAGTACAACCCTGTGAATAAGACTAAAAATAGCTTACTCCCTTCTGTTGTAAATTATATAGTGAATAAAGTACCCACTGGTGTAAATTATAAGGATATTATAAGTTACCGAGGAGTTTCATGACCATATAAAAGCATGAGGCCGAAGGCCGAGTGTTTTTATACAGGTCATAGAACTCCGAGGTAACTTCTAATATCCTCATATTTTGCAACTGGGGGTACTTTATTTATTATAATACACAAGTTTCAGTGAGTCATGTGACAGAGATGACATCAGAACTCACCGTTTCTAACTGATGACATCAGAACTCGCCGTTTATAAGGATATCATTTACAGGATATTCATGGCTTTTGTGTATTATATAGTGGATAATGTACCCCCTAATGTAATTTATAAAGATATTATGTCACCGAGGAGTTATGTGACCATGCTTTTATACAGGTCACAAAACTCCGAGATGACTTCTAATATCTTTATAAATTTCAGTAGGGGGTGCATAATAATTTACATTTTGTTGGGAGGGGGGTCAGCGTCCAACTCTGGTCGCCGGTGTCCAAATCGGGTGCGCCGGCATCCAATTCGGGCGTGCCGGCGTTAAATTTGAACGCGGCAGCGTCAAATTCAAACGCACTGTGTCAAATTCGGCGGCCGGGGACCTGTGTTAGAAACGGCACGTTGTGATGCCAGAACGCACCGTTTATAAGGATATAATTTACAGTCTGGTCCCATAGAGAAAATGACCAGACTGTAGATTATAAGGATATTAAAGGCACCGAGGAGTCCCATGACCATATAAAGGCACAAGGCCACATGGCAATGCTTTTATACAGGTCAAGGAACCCCAATTGGACTTCTAGCTTTATAATTTACAAAGGAAATTACATTGAATTTGTAGCAAGCACTCAAAAAGCATTCTTCTCCAGACAGTTGTAGAATTTCTTTTTCATTATGTCCACAGCCTTACACGTTTCGTGTGACAAACACATAGTCATAGGCTGTAAAGAACATTATTTGTTTTATATCCACAAGTTTCAGTCTGTCAAATGAAACAAAGGGGTCCTGACCAAGTGTTGGTCTCTAGAGAATGACTGGACGGCAATTATTAAGGGACCCCAGCTGATAAGGTCCCTTTAAAGGAAAACTATACCCACAAAATGAATACTTGAGCAACAAATTATAAATTTATTTATATTTATATTAAATTAAGGGGCAAACTAATCCAAACTGGGATATATATTTAAGTAAATATTGTCCTTTTACATCTCTTGCCTTGAACCTCAATTTCGTGATGGTCTGTGTGCTGCCTCAGAGATCACCTGACCAGAAATACTGCAGCTCTAACTGTAACAGGAAGAAGTGTGGAAGCAAGAGGCAGAACTCTGTCTGTTAATTGGCTCATGTGACCTAACAAGTATGGTTTGTTGGTATGTTTGTGTGCACAGTGAATCGTACAATGCCCTTTTTTTTTTAAAATGGCAATTTTCTATTTATGATTAACCAATGGCACATACTACTAAAAAAGTATATTATTATGAAAAAGGTTTATTTACATGAAGCAGGGTTTTACAGATGAGCTGTTTTATGTGATATATTTATATAGAGACCTACATTGTTTAAGGGGTATAGTTTTCTTTTAATTAAAGAGCTGTACAGGTATAGGATTCATTATCCCGAAACTCGTTATACAGAAAGCTCCGAATTACAAAAAAGGCCATCTTCCATAGACTCCATTTTATCCAAATAATCCAAAGTTTTAAAAATGATTTTCTTTTTCTCTGTAATAATAAAACAGTAGCTTGTACTTGATACAAACTAAGACAAAATTAATCCTTATTGGAAGCAAAACCATTTTTTTAAAAAAGTTTACGTGATTTCTAGTAGACTTAAGGTATGAAGATCCAAATTATGGATCTGTTATTTGGAATACCCCAGGTACCGAGCTTTCTGGATAATAGGTCTGATACCTGTATTCATTTTTGTGAACTTAAAATACTGATATACCCACTTAAACTCCCTACGGCCATAGAAACCTTCTTTATGTAGAGCTATTATGAGCTTGTCCATTCTAGTTTGGCAGCCCAAGGAAGGGGTAAATTAATGTCCTATAGAACATGTTCCTTCCTGTGCTAAATACATTTGCCTGTCAAGGGGAGGATTCATGGGAACAGGTTCCCTTAATTTATGCCTGTTATCAGAGATCTCTTGCAGTGTTTTAATATAATTACTATATGGGTCGTTGGTGTGAGGGTCTCCAGCTCAATTATAGCTACCAGCATACCAAAAAGGATTCTGGGAACTTCAGTTCAGCATCAAGTGGAGAGGCACCAGTTTACTTTTCCTTATTGGATTATTTAAAGCCCTCCTTACATTCCCAGATTTCTGCCAGTTGCTTGGCCATATGAATTAGGCTACAGATTTTTAAGCAGGTTGGCAATCCGTTTGACTGTCCAAATTGAAAATATTATTTTCCAGTGCCCCTTTTTGCCACATGGATGGGGTATTGGCAGAGGCTTAACTGAGATGCACTTCAGTGGGACATTGATCCTGTCTGACTTGGCTACTCACGCCAATCTGTTTGGTCCTCAGGCTTATCTGTTGGATTGCCTCAAAGTAAATGTCGATGAGATGTGATCTGTGCAATGTGGTTAAATGAGAACTAAAGTCTAAAATAGAATAAGGCTAGAAATGCTGTATTTTGTATACTAAATTATAAACATGAACGTAGTGCACCAGAAGCCCAATTTAACAAATGATTTATGTTTTCAAAGTTGACGCAGGGGGTCATCATCTTGTAACTTTGTTGAACATCTTTGCAAGACCAAGACACTGCACATGCTCAGTGTAGTCTGGGAGGCTAAGCTTAGGGATCGTCATAAATTATCACAAGTCACATAATATCTGCCGTAGAAGCTGCATGTAAAAGGATTTCACTGCATACAGTCAGGTTTATTATAAAAACAGTACACATTTTTTAATTAAAGTATATTGGAGCTAGAATCCCATTTTTACTTTCTTTAATGAAAAATTCATCTATTTTTTGCCTTTAAATCCCCTTTAATAGCCATTTTGGGCAGTAGCACAACAGCAGTTGTCATGGCTTGTTACTGTACCACCTCAGTTTGTGAGTTAGATTACCAGGTGAGTGACAGTTGGTGATTCAGCTTGGAAGCAGCCAGTTGCTCAGTTATTTATATACTCCGAGCTGGTCTGGCCCTGGTGTCACTATTCATGGCCAAAAGCCCAAGTATCTATGATGCCAGTCTAAGTGAAATTTATACAGGCAGTTTAAATGGCTCTTGATAAAATTGGCAATACTGGTGTAGTGATGTGCGGGTTGACAAAAATTTGACCGGCACCTGACCCTAACCCACCGCTCCCAATCCGCACCCAACCGTAAACCAACTGGCACCTTCGTTTATAGAACTGCACCCTCCCATCTCTGATGGACAAAGGGGGAGGGGCAGAATGGAGCCTATAAGTGGAGGCTGCTTGAGATTAAGGTTGCGTCAGGGAGAGCAGAAGAACTTGACCTGAACCTGCCAGCGACACACAATGTGTGTGGCAGTTGGCCTGAACCTGCCTGACTGGCGGGTGTGTGTGCATGATAGGAATTCTAAGATCCATTGGGACAGGGGCTGATGCCAGTACTGTATAAATAAATGATTATCATATTAATAATTACTCATTGATTTCCTCTATAAATGGAAGTAGTTCTTTATTGCTGGTCTTTAACAGATGATGAAGAATTCCTCTAAAAAACTGTTTCCTTTCTTTCACAGTCCTATTTTGTTTCGGATTATGACCCGACCATTGAAGATTCTTATACAAAAATTTGTTCAATCGATGGAAAGCAAACAAGGCTTGACAGTGAGTATATATTCTGCCCTTTTAATTCAATCACTTCAATTTGCTTTATTTAGAGCCAGATCTTGTTCTGCTTCTCTGGTATCCTTGTGTGCTGTACATTTTCCCTTTTCATGTTTCTCAAGTGCATATCATATTAAGCATGAGACTACTGGGAGTTTACCTTAGGAACAACTGGGGTGTCTCGCTGGCACTTCTCCTACACAAAGGGGCTCTTTATTCTGTGTGAGTTTTTGTGACCATTACAGATGAGCTGAAAATGATGTATTTCTATTAAACAATTGTCAAACAAAATAATTGCCTGAATCCTTTGCATTGGGAATAGATTTAGATTTTGTGTTAGTGCTTAGAGCAGATCTGTGGCAACTCTGAGCACTAACATCCCACTGAAAATGAAAGTGTTTGGCTACTCAAAGCAGTCCTAAACATTCAGACATTTTGACAGATTCATCACACTTGATAAATGTGTTATTTTCAGGAAAATGTTGGCGCTAAATGGCAAAATAAGACAGAGCTGGTGGAAACGCGACTGGGATCCCTATTCCGATCTTTGAAAAATTTACCCCAAATCGTGTTGCCATCTTTGTGCGGCTCATGATCCGGGCAAGGGGTGGGGCCATCATCTCACAGGGGCGGGCCAGGGCATGCTACGCTGCATGGGTGGGGCTATGATGTGTCGATCAGCGATTGGCTGATTACTATGTCAATCAAAGGAGATCCTGCCTGGTTTTCCTCATTTGGAAAACCAGGCAGACTGTCTTGACACGAGTAGCCCTTCTGAACATTGGGCTATACGGGTCATATGCGGCGTGTGGCAACCCAAGCCCCAAAGCAGGCCCGGACTGGCAATCTGTGGGTTCTGGCAAATGCCAGAGGGGCTGCTATAAGATCCCATAGAAAGTCAGTATTTAGTGGGCTGGTGGGGGTGTTTGGGCCTCTGTGTGGGCTGATTGGGCCTCTGTGTACCTGAAATGCCAGGGCCTATTTTAATTCTCAGTCCGGACCTGCCCCTAAGCCTAATATCAAAGTGATAAACTGCAGAAATTGGTTGGCAAATTAATCTTCAGACCTGCCTGATTCCTGGAGCCAACAGATATTTATAGTACACTGATATGTATCGGGGGTTTGCGGGCCATGTATGGCCAGTTTAAGCCTACTGCCACTAGTGATATTTTTGTAGAATGTTCATGTTTCCGGAATTGAATAAAACATGTATTTTTCGGCATATGAATTCTAAACCGCTTGCAATGTCAGCCAACCATTGTTAACATTCCCATTTGCTTATTGTTACAAATGCATATTATACAGACATGGAATTGTTATCTGGAAGCCCATTATCCAGAAAGAGTGAATTACAGGAAGGCCATCTCTCATAGACTACGTTTTAATCCAGTAAATCTAATTTTTGAAAATGATTTCCTTTTTTTTCGCTGTAATAATCAAACAATACCCTGTATTTGATCCCAACTAAGATAGTTAATCCTTATTGGAGGCAAAAGAATCCTATTGGGTTTAACTAATGGGATAATAATATTATTTTTTATGAAAAGCCCACTTATCTGGAAAAACTGGAAATTTTTTTTAAATGATTTCCTTTTCTATGTAATAATTAAACAGTAGCTTGTACTTGATCCCAACTAAGATATAATTAATCCTTATTGGAAGCAGAACCAGCCTAATTGGGTTATTTAATGTTTACATGATTTTCTAGTAGACTTAAGGTATGAAGATCCAAATTACGGAAAGTTCCTTTATCTGGAAAACCCCTGGTCGCGAGCGTTATGGATAACAGGACCTGTACTGCTAAATCAAATCATGGGTTACCAACCTGACTCATGGTATAAAATAGGGTCAACCAGAACATTGCATGCCGTTGTACAGAATAAGCTGTCCAGAGGTGAAACACTCTTATTTCCATCCTGGGCAGGGAAGAGATACAATTCCAGGGAGTGGAGGTGAGGTCTCCTGCTTGGGTTTCAGTACAGGGGCAGAGCCCAGGGGGAAATATTTGGAATGCCTGGAATGTAACAGGATGATCTCCATTGCCAAGGAAAGCAGAGACCCAAGCTGAGTGCTTGAAGTCACCTTTTAAAGGAGAACTAAAGTTTAACTAAAGAAGTAGCTAGAAATGTTGTACATTATGTTTTGGGCTTCTGTACCAGCCCAAGGCAACCACAGCCCTTTAGCAGTAAAGATCTGTCTCCAAAGATGCCCCAGTAGCTCCCCATCTTCTTTTCTACTGATTCACTGCACATACTCTGTGCTGCTGTCACTTACTGAGCTTAGGGACCCACTCACAATATACAGTACACATAGAATAGAAATGTCACAATATAAGTCTGATTAGTAATTAATACAGATAATTACTACATGGCAGCACAGAAACCAGTGCAATTAGCAGCAGAATTTAATAGTCCGCTTATATTACAGGCTGCTTGATAATTTGCAACAAACCCTAATCTTCACTACTCAACAGCTGCTCAGAGCCCACTGAGCATGTGAGTGTCACAGACACTTTCCAAGATGGTGACCCCCTGTGACAAGTTTGAAGTCCTGGATCATTGCTGCTATTGACAAGCTGAAAGTTTAGGCTGGAGCAATAAGTTCAGTATATAAAATATGGCATTTATAGCCATCTTCATTGTTTGGGTTTAGTTCTCCTTTAAATTAAAGTCACAGAATTCAAGGGAACTAGTGTAACTAAGGGTGCTTGTCTTTCTGTTGCATTACCTCAGCCATTATCCTGTGCTCCATGAGCCATTTCTCATCGGGGCTGCTCTGTATACACTAGATAGTTGTTTTTTTGTGCTGAATATGCTACATATTTGGCATTCCAAGCAGAGAATGGATAGATGGGAACTTGCATCTTGCAGTAGGGATGCCACAACCACCAGCCTGCAGCAGCACATGCGCCTCCTGCTGGCAGCGGGGACACATTAGAGAGAAAAGTTGGATCAGAGGAGCCTCTCTGATTTATTTCTGCCTGCCAAAAAAGCGCCAACAATCACTTCACACTTCAATGGGCAATGCTTGGAAATACAGACGTAAGCACTTGTTGGTCTGAAAATGTTCTCTTGAACTTTTGGGCCAAAAGGAAATGCCTACACTTCTGTGGTTTTCTCATTCAAGTGAATTTAAACTGCAGGAGGTGTTCACGGATAGCTGATACTCATTGGCGTAAGAGAATTTGACCCACGACGATGATGATGATACTTGGCTGTGACTGGAAAGGCCTCCCATAAAATGAGCTGCTCTCCTGTGGGCAGCTTTGTGGGGAACCGCCAGTGACCGTGTTGTGCCAAGACCCTGTGTTTCTTTTTACCCACAGTCATGCCAAGAGACTGGAAGGCAATGGCTCTACTTTCTAACAAAGTAGAGCCATTGCCTTCCAGTCTCTTTCATTTGCTGTGTGTGTTATCGACCAACATGAGTGATTGTGGTTCTAGGTGATCTGGTGATGCTTTTCACTGGCGGGGAAGCGCAACAAGTGTTGGGCAAACATTTTGCCTAATGAAAGAAAGTCTCCTTCTAAGCAATTTCCATATATACAACCATTGAATAATTTATTGGTAACTGCTACTGAACGCAACCAGGCTATCCCTTGCCATCCTCTGCACTGCTCTGCTGACATCATCGGAACTCCATTATTTTATATTTATTGTTTTTCAACAGTTTTGGACACAGCCGGACAAGAAGAGTTTGGAGCAATGAGGGAACAGTACATGCGGACAGGAGAGGGTTTTCTCTTGATCTTTGCAATCAATGACAGAGGAAGGTAAGCAGGGCTTACTGTAGAACAAAAGTAGATGCAGTTATTACACAGTATTACAGGCATGTAGCATACCTCCCAAGTGTCCCGTTTTTCGTGGGACAGTCCAGTTTTGACAGCTCAACCTGCAGTCCCGAGTTTGTTACTGAAATGTCCCGACTTTGATTTCCTGCACTGACCAACCAGAAAAAGATACAAAGTTTCTTACTTACTTGGCTTTTGGCAGAGAGCCCAGAATAGATGCACAGTTGGGATTACTGCAGCCCCTGCTGGCTTCTGTGGTTAGTGCATGTGCAAGTGTAGTTTTACTTTTAAAGGAACACCAAAGAATGAAAGTGATTTAAAGTAATGAAAATGTAAAATAGTGTTGCCCTGCACTGGTAAAACTGGTGTGTTTGCTTTAGAAATAAAACTAAAGTTTATATAAACAAGCTTCTGTGTAGCCATGGGGGCAGCCATTCAAAGCTGAGAAAAGAGAAAAAGAACAGGATATATAGCATAGAACAAGCTCTGTAGTATACAATGGGATTCTTCAGGATTTATCTGTTATCTACTGTGTATCCTGTGCTTGAATGGCTGCCCGCATGGCTACACAGCAGCTTGTTTATATAAACTATAGTTTTATTTCTAAAGCAAACACATCAGTTTTGCAAGTGTAGGGCAACACTATAATATAATAGTTCTCCAGCAGTGATTTAAAAAAAATAATCTCTTATTTTCTTTTAATTTCCCCACAAAAGATATTTAATTTAGTTTCTAAACATATTTTTTCCTCTCTCAGCTTTAATGAAATGAGCAAGTTTCACACTCAGATTCTCCGTGTCAAAGACAGAGATGAGTTTCCCATGATTCTGGTCGGCAATAAAGCAGATCTGGACCTGCAGAGACAGGTAAGTTATGTTTCATACGTGGATAAGGAAGATTTTATACTGCGTGTGGGGTGCTTTTATTTGGAAGCATATAGTAGTATGTACAATTATCTTAAAAATAGCACTCTGCATATGTTTCTGCCCACGAGATTTCTTCAAGCGTGATCAGCAAAACCCACAGTGTGCCATGGCCCTAAACGGAAAATCTCACCTACCGCGTAGTTGAGGGCAAAGGGCATCTGCAATTGAGAGTGAAGAGGAACCAGAATTTCTCTGATCCTTTAATAAATGGAACAATGCTATTTGGTCATCATCATGTATGGCCATTTGTACAGCATCCATCCCATCAGGTTATTGGACACCTAGAAGGGTTGTCCGCTAGTGATGTGTTGGTCGACACAAAGCAAAACCTTACTCAACCCTCACCCAGCATGACCTGGCCAGCTGTGATTATATATCTGCACCTGACTTGCCCACCTCTGATTTCATCAAGGAAGGGGACAGGCCTGAGCACCGTATATACCCGTGTAGAAGCCGAGTTTTTCAGCATCCAAAATGTGCTGAAAAAGTCTACCTCGGCTTATACTCGGGTCAGCGGTACCCGACCCGAGTAGCTGAGATTGCAGTCACTTTTAATCATTCCTATACCAACAGTACACTTGGGGAGAGACTGCAATATCCCACAATGCCCTCTGTTGGTTATATGAAAGAATAACAGTGCACCCTCTGTTGGTTATATGAAAGAATAACAGTGACTGCAATATCACAGCGCCCTCTGTTGGTTATATGAAAGATTAACAGTGACTGCAATATCACACAGCGCCCTCTGTTGGTTATATGAAAGAATAACAGTGACTGCAATATCACACAGCGCCCTCTGTTGGTTATACGACCGATTAACAGTGATGTCAATATCAAACAGCACCCTCTGCACATGGTAGTGGGACAGTGGGACAATGCACACAGTAATCCGTTTGGCAATTCTCTGGCACCATCAACTTTGCAAAGAAGTCCGGTTGATCGCTGGGGGGGTCGCTTTGGCAGAATGTGCACTGCTGGGAGACAGGGCTGTAGTTGTGTCTAGGCTTATACTAGAGTCAATAAGTTTTCCCAGTTTTCGTAGGTAAAATTAGGTACCTCAGCTTATACTCGGGTCGGCTTATACTCGAGTATATACGGTATATAAATAAGTAGATTTTTGAAGGAGGAACAGGTAGTGAGAGCTGTGAGCAGAGTTTGGTCCTTTGGAGTTTGGAGAGCACTTGAGAAAGAAGGTTGTGCCTCCGAAACGTTGTGGGGATCTCAATAAATTTCAATCATTTAGCACGAATGCTCATGTGTGTGCCATCTGATTTTCTATGAGTTTGGTCCTTTACCTCCTAAAGCAGTGATTTGCTGGGCCAAACCATTATTATTGTCTGTGGCTGAAGCAGTACAAACAGGACGACTGAACTTTTAAAATATCTGAAAACACGAGATCTGCATCTGCTGACGTGGAAAAAAATAATACTGCACCATCAAAGCTTATGTAAACAATTAAAGGGGCCATTGTGCAATGACTTTCAGTTGTAAGACTTCAAGCTGGAATATACTGCACTGATCAGAGTGGCGATGATGATGATGCATAAGAATTGTTTTTGGCATATATTAAAACTTCCTCAAGGAATATTCAGGTTTTGTCACTTCTCAAATCTTGTTCTTACTTCCCCATTCCGAACCCGTGAAAAGAGAACTAACTGGTGGGAGAAACAAATGTATTCTGAGACATTATTTTGAACAATTAACCCTGTTTATAGCAGGTTTAAGTCTCACTTCAGTTTCCAGTAGAAACTGTAGATTTAAGTTACATGTGTATTCTGAACTCCAGCTCACTCTCTGCACTTGGCTTTCTTACCTTCTTGGCAAGGCAATAAGGCTCATTTATTAACATGGGTGTTACATTGCACTGTTACAGGTAAAACCAATCAACAATTAGTTTTGATTAGTCTCCTACAAATTAAATATGGATGCAAAGATCTGATTGGATGCTGTAGGCAACTGAATTGGTTCAGCTCGGCACCTGTACAGGTAAATGAGCCCCAGTATGTTTCTTGTTTGTTTAAACAAAGCTTGGCGTGCAGGTACATTTTGGCTGGGGCCAGACTGGGCTGAAATTAGCCCCAGCAAAGAAATCAGATTTCGGCAGAGAAACGCAATCTGAGCCAAAATGCACCGAATGTGTGTACACTGGAGCCTACACAGGATGCAAACACAGAAGAGGAGTCTGCTAGCGGTCTAAGGCTGAAATCAGCCTGTGAATTTCAGCAAGGCTGATTTAAGGTGGCCATAGACTCAAAGATCCGCTCGTTTGGCGACATCGCCAAACGAGCGGATCTTTCCCCGATATGCCACTAAACTGCATGGCTATATCGGGGCTAATTCAAGCGTTCGGCCGTATGGCCGAACGATCGAATTACGATGCGCCAAGCGGCTCCGATGTGTCGGTTGGGTAAAAATCCAACCTTCCCGATCTATATCGTGGCCAGATATCGATCGGGAAGACCCGTCGGAAGCCCCCATACACGGGCAGATAAGCTGTCAAATCGGTCCAAACGACCGATATCGGCAGCTTTATCTGCCCGTGTATGGCCACCATTAGGCCCCGTTTGGCCCTGGGAACTACAAACGATCCAATTCTATTTCTGCTATGTACAAAACAACAGGTTTAATGATAGCTCTGTTTACTCCATTTTATTTGTTGTCTTCCGTAGGTAACCAAAGAGGAAGCGCTCAGCTTTGCACGGGAAAATCGAATTCCTTATATGGAGGCCTCTGCTAAAATCCGACTAAATGTGGATGAGTCTTTCCATGAACTCGTCAGAGCGATCAGGTAACAAAAAGCTAAAATCAGGGGAATCCACGGCACAATTTTGTTGCTCCATTATAATCACCAGTGTTCATTCTGAAACATGATGCTAGATAGTCTTTAACCAGCATGCTTGCTTTTTTGCATTCCAGTGTATAGTACAGGGAACAGTAGGCACATTCCTATCACTGGTACATTAAATTTGAGCAATAAATAAACACACAGCAACTTCAGTTACCGTCATATTATTTCCCAAGTTCAGTGGGTGCAGGTGACTTATTTCTCTTTGATAATTGAACTGATGCTTCAGAGTCTTTGCCTTATTGCTTTCTGACCCTCTACAAAGTGATTGGTGTGTGCAGGTAGCTATAATTTAAGGTAGTTTTAGGTAGATATAATTTTTTATGTTTAAATTTGAGTTCTACTTATTGGCAGGTATGATTTGATTCTTCCATAATAGCAGCTTCTTATTCTTCCTCTTTAGCATGAATACTGGCTGGGAATAATGGGTTTCTGTTAACTCTTTCACGGCAAATAGATTTTGCAGCTTTAATATCAAAACCACCGACTCTGGAAAGTTACCACTTTATGTCTCTGGGAAAGAAGTTATGCTTTAAGGGATCCCAGCCTGCACTGAAAGAGTCAATTGGGTGAAGCACCAGCCCAAGCGCAGACAGTGACACATCTTTAATCATAAACAGGAGCACTGGGAAGTAGGGATTTGGAGCCCTAACAAAGAGTGAATTCTACGGTCTACAATGCAAATAAAATAAGTTTGACAAATCCATTCTAAACTTCAAGAAAAGGCCTACACAACTTAGTTGCCTAGCCACATCTGTGAGTCCCTGTTTGCCTGCTGCTGGTATTAACGGGATCTTTTACTAAGCAAATGTGGGTCCTGGAGTTGTGGGGGTCATTTCCTACTGGGAAAGACAAGGTTACATTTAGCTGAGCAAGAATTCTGCCCCAGATTAATTGCAGTGAGAGGAACGCCACAAAAGCCTCCAATGAGAATCATCCCTGATCTGTGTAAATATGGCTCCTTGTCCTTTGTACATGCAGCTGGAGCTGGCAGCTTTAATCCCACCTAAGGGCAGAGACACATGCTGCTATTTCGGGAGATTAGTCGTCCAGCGACAAATCAATTCTTCTTTGGGCGACTAAACCCCCCCGAACTGCCTCGGCTAGAATGTAAATTGCCAGCAGGATGGCACTCTGATCTCTTCGGCTTTCCGAAGTCGCCCAAAGTTTCCTCGCGAGGCTACTTCGCAAAGCCATCCCGCCGGCGACTTACATTCTAGCTGGCAAGAAGGCAGTATGTGTCTCTGCCCTTTAGAAGTATGTCCTCCCTCTGAAAAGTCACAAAAATCTCTGTATGTAAACTAAGGGTCAGGGCACACAGGCAGATTAGTGGCCCAGCTAAATCAAATGGCAAATCTCCTCTTCTTTGGGGCGACTAATCTCCCCGAACTGCCTCGCCTGCCGCTCCTCGGAGCAATTTGTTGTCTCACGAGGAAACGGCGGGCAACTTCGGAAAACGAATCGGTCAGAGTGCCATCCCGTTGCGATTTACATTTTAGCTGGTGGGAAGGCAGATGAGGCAGTTCGGGGAGATAAGTTGCCACCGATATCGTCCACCTCAATGTGGGCATATTTGGGAGAGTCGCCAAACGAGCAGATCTCCCTGTGTATGGCCACCTTAAGGGGCCTATTTATTAAACCTCAAATCTTTCTGGTCGAGTTTTTAAATTTAAAAATTTAAAGGTTTTTTTTTTTGCTCCAAAGCTGCTAGAAATCCAAAAATACTCCAGCCAAAACCTCTCGAAATCATGTAGAAGTCAATGGCAGATGGTCCCTTCAACAACCGGAACATGTTTTTTGCCTTCATGATTCTTAATAGTTTCAGGCTGTTTGACACTGGTTTTTGTTCGATCAAGCAATGGGATAAAGTAGAGTTTTCCGACTGAAAATTAGAGAAAAGTCGCACGATTCGATTTGTCACAACTTTTTGCAACTTTTTTTTAAAGGGAATTCAGGTTTGAAAGTTTGGTGGAATTTTTTTTTCAATATAGTGAGAAAAAGTTAAAGTTTTAGTAAATACCCCCATAGCCATATTTTAAGCAGTTATTTTAAAAATGCCTTCTAGCAACATTTATTCATGAAATGGAGACTTTTTAAAGAGAAAACATTGTTTCCAAAATGGGTTTATTTGCTTTTCCATTAAGGGGAACTTAATCCATCAGGTAGCACTTGCCAAAATAAACACTTTTCCAGTATCGATTCATTTTAAATAAAATGCTCTTTTACATTGTATTTGTAATTAATGTAAATTCTTACCCCATCATCAATAGTGAGTCTGTCAGGACATACTGTAGATCACTGCTGTCTGCTAGTATGAGTCTGGTGCTTCTTCCAGTAGTGTAACTAGTAGTGCAAGTGAGCAGATTGGTCATGTGCAGAAGCCCTTGAAGCTGCACTGTCCTGTAAGGGTAGGCCTACACAAACGATTTCGCCAAGATCCGACGCGCTGCGACAAAACGCCTGTGACAAGTCGCATGCGACAGAAATAAGGTAAGAGATAGAATTGTCGCATGGTGCCGCAGCGTTGATCGACGTGACACGACTGTCGGACTCAGCCGCAGCGTCTGCGTCCGACAGTCGTATGGCGTTGGATCAACGCTGTAACTTCACTTGTTGACTTGTTGCAGTCGTTTTGTCGCAGCGCATCGGATCGCGCCGTAATCGTTCGTGTAGTCCTACCCTAAGTGCTTATTTTGAGTGAGCATACATCATGTTGGAAGGACTTTATTGCAGTTGAACATCCCTTTTAAATAAATATTGAGGTTTGATCTTATTGGGTACAATCATTATTTATGTTCCCCTTTTTATACAGAATAAAAAACCCCTACTGTAAATAATGATATTTCCATAACTATATTAAAGCAAAAGGCTGCGGGCTCTGTATCAATCATGCATTATGAGTGTAAATTGTAAGGATATAAAAGTACAGAGTTATGTGGCCGTGTATAAAGACACAGGCTGCGTTATACAAGAAACATTTATCACTTGTGTATTTTTAGGTATAATGTACTCCCTACTGTAAATTATTATGGCTATATAACAGTATGAGACTCAGGCTAAGAGCTTTTACACACAGCATAGATCACCAAGGTAATGTCTGATATTCTTATGTATTACAGTAGGAGGGGATTATTTCTTAAGTCATGTGACACAAAAATCCCCAAATGCTGTTCATATAAGGAATAATGTATCCCCTATATGTATTACATAGGCTAACACCCCAACTATTTATGACTACAGTATGGGATCCATTATCCGGAAACACGTTACTGTATCTTGTTGAATTCATTCTGTTCTCCCCACCATAGGAATAATGTCTATTTCAAGCTGATTCTCAGACATAGCCATGACCTCACACAGGGATGAATCATACCTGCTGCCAATTAAAAGGCCCCGGCTCTTAAGACGTGGCACTCATGAAGCGTCTGTTCTTCAGTCACTGATTCCTGTGACCTCTGGGGATTAAGGAGTTTCTGCACTCCTGTCATATACATTTTTCCATGTATTCCCTTTAATTCCAGATTTCCTTCAGGTTTTATATTTCTATATCTACACATTTGTTTGACTCTATTTATTTGAATCTGTCCAGCCTGCAGCACAAGCCAGTTTTTAAGTGCGGAGATGCCCAGGCTATTTCTCCTAAGTGTAGTGGCACATGGGGCATTTTGACCACCTCTACTATCCTATGGCGAACAGCAGCAGTGAAAATGCCCATGTCCTGCTACTAAAAATGTTGCTAGTGAGCATTTTGGCACCAAGCTCCACTTGCCACCTCTCCTTGCTTGCCAGATAAGGAATATGAATTGTGGCAAGTAAGTTGTGATCAGAGTATACTAGCTTCACCCACTGCTAGTACTTCAAGCTTTGATGGATCTGACATGTGTGAGTTGACTTTTTTTGGGAGCAATTAGTTGTAGTTTGGGCAGCTACTTTCTGTGTTTTTTTATAATGGGAAAGTCACCCAGCATGTTAGAGGGGGATGTCCAACTTGTGGTTTCCAGCTTCTTTGGCGTTTATTGTGCTGTTGGGAGTTGGAGGCAACAGGGGAACCTCCTCACACCAGGCATCTCCAATATAGACTGAAAATATCTTGCAATAGTTAATTGGTATGTGCTTTTTTTAAAGGGCATGTAAAGTCTAAAATTGAATAAGGCTAGAAATGCTGTATGTTGTATACTAAATATAAACATGAACTTACTGCACCACAAGCCTAATCAAACAAATAATTTATGCTTTCAAAGTTGGCTACAGGGGGTCACCATCTTGTAACTTTGTTATACATCTTTGCAAGACTAAGACTGTGCACATGCTCAGTGTGGTCTGGGCTGCTTAGGGATCGTCATAAACAAAGCTGCTTGAGTTCTGCATGGCTGGGAAGTAAGGCGGGGGTCCCCCTGCTGTTCATAAGTATGATTGTTTCCCTGCTCAGCAGTTAGGGACCATCTGACAATTCCTATCCACAGCAGTAAATGAAGGGAGAATTTCACTGCATACAGTCAGGTTTCGTATAAAAACTGAACATTTTTTAATTAAAGTATATTGGAGATAGGTTTCTTTTTCAGAGGGCTCCTCCTGACGCTGGGGACTCAGGGCAATTGCTTTCTCTGCCTGATCATGCAATTATTTAAATGTAATTTTTATGAACACTAAGTCGCAACGAACATCTGTACAGGAAGGCTTTAACACCTCTTTCCTAATATTGCTTTAATAGGAAATTTCAAGAGCTGGAGTGCCCTCCCACCCCTGCAGTCAATCCGAAGAAAAAGGATTCCAAAAGTTGCCCTTGTGTCATCCTGTAACTCTATATTGCGGGGAACGCTGAGGGTCGGCACAGGAGTACCAGTGGAGGGGATTCGGACAACTCGAGGAATACAAGGCATTGCTCTTGCAGCCAAGCTCTACATAAACGGTCCACTTCAGCCAACGCATCACGGCAGACCTGGAATCTACATCAAAGTGCCAAATTCTTTATTCTCGCCATCACGCAGCAGTCACACCTGCTGGCCCAGCCAACGGAGCTGATGGCCTCCTCTGACGACTGAGCGGCCCCCACCCCCATGTTTATAGAGGGGTGGAGCTTTCTTTGCTACTTAAGAGAAGAGGCAGTTTGCACACACACTCCCTTCCGTTGTGCTGATGCTTTTATGTTTCTCTATACTGGGATCTGCATGTAAATATATATTCTGTATATATATTTTATATATATTTTTTATGTTCTCATATATTAGTACTCTGTGAGCTGATTGTAAGCAGGACGGTGCAGTTTGGAAAGTCTTACCTTGGGACTGTTTTTTGTTTTTTTTTTAAGCTCAGGTGTCGTCAAACTGTTGTGCACTACAGTTCCCAGGATGCATCTGGGTAGGAACACTGGGAGTCTGTAGTTCACAGCAACTGAAGGCAGGGCTGTCTTTGGCTGTATGTCCCATCAACACTAAACCAGTAGGACAGATGCATTCCTGTCACCATCTTGCCCTTCCATTCCTATTTACGACTATTCCTTAACTGGGCTCCACAACATACAGGACCTCAGGCCAACATGTTTTGATTTTGATTCCCTGCTTTGGCTAAACCAGCAAAACTCCATTTACTTCCCATTATGACATTTCCTGAACTAGTACTATTAGGTGCAAACCTACTAGCGTTGGCAAAATATTAAATCAGTGCCTCTGCCATTTTTAACAGTATAAGGGAAATGACAGGGCCTTGAGCACCCATTTACACCAGATCAGTTTAGAAACAGGAAGCTCCTGTTGTCATAGAGACATTCTACTGCAGCAGTGCATCATGGGAACCCTCTCCCAGACATCTTGTTTTATATTATGAAGGGTGCTGTCTGGGAAAGAATTAGGTCATACAATGTCCGTTTTCCACCTAATTCTGTTGTAGCAGCTCCTCCTGAGATATTGGCCTAAAAATTCCCCAGGCAACAGTCACATTTGCTCATCTGTTTGTTTGCTAGGCTTGTGGTCAATATATTTAAAAAAATAAGTAAAGTCATTTGCTCACGACAGACCTTCCTCTTCCTTATACAGTCAGTATATTATTAAAGTAGCTTAAAACTCTGAAAAGAATAACACAAAACATGGAAACCTGTTTGAAGGTTAAAAAAATAGAACCAAAGAACATTTCCGTGATTACTATACCGGTGCTAAAACTGTAGCGTAACCAGACACTCCTTGCTTATTACTCCCCAATATCGTTCAACAGCACAGTCTGTTGGGCAAAATGAGAGGAAGCAGTCTGGGCTATACAGCTGGTAGTATGGCAGCCACTTGTGTATAAATACGATTTTGCCATGGTTTCAAAAAAGCAAATAGATTTTTTTTTATTTTATTTAATTTTGAAATCTATCATGGGTCTAGACATATTGTTAGTTTCTCAGGTACCCTCAATCGTGTGACTTGTGCTCTGTTGCACTGCAAGTTGGAGTGATATCACCCTCCAGCCCCACCCCAGAATATTGGGAAGGTAACCAAATAACAGTGACACAAGATAACAGCTTCCTGATCGATATGAGTTTAAACTTCATAGTAAAAATCCCACCAGTTACATAGAGTAGGAGAAACAATAGCTTATCTGAAAGCAGTTCTGTTGTAAAGTGCTGGCTCTAAAAGCACAAAATCAAGCGCAATGACACCAATATTACAGCTATCAAAATACACTTGTTGTTTCAGGAATAACATGTTATATGGTAGAGTGAATTATTTATAATATAAACAATGTATTTTAGAAATAAAAACTACACCATAAAAATCATGAGAGAATCCCTTTAAGAAAAGAAAACGTAGAACACAGGGGTTGTTTTATCATTAAATATGGAGTCTGCTGAAGCCTTTATAAAGCCAAGGGTGAGGCTGGTAGCACTGTTCTGTTAATTGCATTGTAGCTTCCAGTCTCTTTCAGCCCAATTAGCCTCATCAGGTTCTAACATGTACTGACATATGAATTCAGCTCTTTCTGAACTATAATCCTCAACCTTGTAGGGCATCCCGTGACCAAAAGCAAGAGAATTCTATATGAATACATATATTTACACAGCGCATGTCGTACTGCATTTCTGTTTATAACTAGATCATAGGAATGTAATTATCCACTTTAAAGGAAAAGTAATTGACTGTGCATAAACATTGGCTGAGATCAAAGGCAGACCAGCTGTTTCCTGTAATGTGTCCTGTTTATTCATTGGTAGAATTTACCAAGAGGCACAAACCTGTGTGTTTTTATTCCTGCCATATAGTTCCTTGGCCACCGCCAAATTCTTTACAGGCTTGAACGTCTGTGTTCAAAGGCTGCTGTCGCTTGTTCATACAATTTATTTGTTATTAAAAACTGTGCTGTTTTGAGAAGGAGATCAGAGAATTCTCCATATCTTCGTAAAGCTGAAAGGAAAACTTTGCATGTAAACTGTTTTGTTGGCTGGTTTTCATGCCTTTGGTAAAATGTACCATCCCTATATTTAGGGTGTACCATCTTTATAAGTGACCAGTCTCCAGTGTTTTTCTCCTCTTTACAGTAGCCATATAAAGAGGCACAGGAGCATAGTGCAAGAATGCAACGAATTGCACCTACATTGCCAACTACTGATGGCTACATGTTGTGGCCCTTTGACTCAACTTGCGGTTTTATCAGCCGTTGACATCAGTCCCTGGCACAAATATGCCCAGTGTTGGTAAATGATCCTTAATGTCTCAGGCCAGCAGGACACAGCCTTTCTTTCTACTCCCCATAGCCCTCCCATTGTGTTATAATTCTCTTTTACAAGAAGCAGCATACTGGTCACTGGGGCAGTGTTAAAGGGCACCAGCAATATTACCAGGGCTAGAAGGTTTACTGTAAAATTACATAACACTAAAAGGGCTCTTACACACAGTCTATTCACATGCCCACTGAACACATAAAATGCTTATATATATTGTCTTATCTATGTACCTTTGTTAATGCAAGTAAGTGCATTTTTGTGTGTTCCTCTATTTTATATGCTGCACAGGCATCAACGAGTTGAGAATACACTGTAAAAAATACAGTGGAATGCTACTCTGCAGATATGACTGCTTGTGAGTTGAACCAAGCAGAATAAAACTGACTGCGTTTGCTTGTTCAAGTGCTCTTAAAGTCACGTCTCAAACACACAAAAATAATAATGCCAGTGTATAAGGGCCCTAATGTAAATAGGATTCTACAAAAAAAAAACAATATGAATGTGCCTTTAATTCTTCAGAATTTAAGTATCTTTTATGCCTCTGTAAGGCGCCATTTTATATTTAAAGGGGTAGCTCACCTTAAAATGAACTTTGTATGAATGAAGAAAGTGGTTCGTTTGTAATTAGTCTTAATTTTTAAAATGCTTACATATTTCTACAACCAGCTATCTGGTTGCTAGGGCTTAATTACCTGACTAAACAGGCAGCAGTATGGGATTCAGAATGGAAGATGATTAGGAGATGATTTGCAATGAAATATTAAGGAATAAAATGGACTCCACATTAAATGTTTTTTTTTTTTGGTTGCTGACGTCAATGCTCTCTTCTGTCATTTGCAGGCTGGAAATAGGTAGGGTAGGAAGGCTAATGCTTCAAAGGCAATACAGGTGAAACCTATTATACAGAAAGCTCCAAATTACAGAAAGTCTGTCTCCCATATAATCAAATAATCCTAATTTTTTTAAAAAATGTCCTTTTTCTCTGTAATAATAAAACAGTACATTGTACTTGATCCAAACTAAGATATAATGAATCCTTATTGGAAGCAAAACCAGTTTATTGGGGTTCTTTAAGGTTTAAATTATTTTCCAATAGACTTAAGGTATGAAGATCCAAATTACAGAAAGATCCATTATCCAGAAAACCCAAGGTCCCAAGCATTCTGAATAACAGGTTCCATATCTGTACAAACTAAATAATGAAGACTAATTGAAAAGTTGCTTAGAAGAGAGGTTTATTTAAAGGTGAACATCCCCTTTAAACTGCAGTTTCTGGTTTTATGGAAAACGGATAACACCATAATTTGGAGGATTTTCGAGAAGAAATGTTTTATTTTGTATTGTTAAAAGAACTATTTGCTTATGGTACTATGCTCACATCTATTATCATTCAAGTGAAAATCACTGCACAATTGTAGGAAATAAAATAAAAAAATGTTTTTGCATCTCTGGACTGACCTTGTTTTGCTTTCAGGAATAAATTATGGGAAAAGGAGCAGTAAGGGTAGTGTCATGTGATCAGGTCAGGATTTACGACTGGGCAGAAAAGGCATTTTGCTCTAGGCACCAGTGGGAAATCTTGGGGAAAACTGTAGCTTTTAAAAACCAAAGGGTATATTAAATTGTTTTTATAATTTTGTTACCTGTGGCAGGTCTGGAGGGTTATATGCTGGACATCATTGATTTGTGTATTATTACCAGTGGTGTAAATTGATTTTACTGGGCCCCACAGCAAATTAATTTTAGGGCGTCCTTTTTTACCAATATATATTGAAATTGCTTATTATATCCCTATCCTTAATCCCTATACCTCCTGCAGCCGCAGGGTCTGCTTCCTCTGTAATTACACCCCTGATTGTTACCTTTCAGAAGGGAACCCCAACTTTCATGCATTATCAGGAACAGTTGTTATACAACGGGCATTTACTTAAATTAAAGGAGAAAACCAAATTGTGCAGAAATCACGTTAGCATATTTGTTTTTACACATATATAATGAATTTGAAACAACAGCACCACCTGCTGTTTATGTGATTGAAAATGAATTTAGTGAGCAAAGCAATGTTGTGTGATGCTGCATAGAACTGGACAGAGAAACAGATGATTCTTCTCTACTCGTTAATTCCATTTTCTGGCAGGAAAACCTTACAACTTGCTTTTCTCACAAATTAATTTTCAGCGTGTAAGAAACACTTGTTTCACATTCATTATTTTAGTTTGAAAAATCCGAATATCTTGATAACTAGAAATAAAATAATGTAAACTGTAAAAGTGATCAGAAATGCCATTTTAAATGTACGTTTTCTTATTTGCATTATTGTTTATTTTAAATTTATGGTTGAAAGTTAGAATTTATGCTTTTCTTTTTATTGTTTGAAGTAGGGATGCACCGAATCCACTTTTTTTAGATTCGGCCGAACCCCCGAATCCTTCACGAAAGATTCGGCCGAATACTGAAGCGAATCCGAACCCTAATTTGCATATTCAAATAAGGGATGGGAAGGGGAAAACATTTTTTACTTCCTTGTTTTCTGACAAAAAGTCACGCAATTTCTCTCCCCGCCCCTAATTTGCATATGCAAATTAGGATTCGGCCAAATTTGAATCCTGCTGAAGAAGGCCGAATCCCGAACCGAATCCTGGATTCGGTGCATCCCTAGTTTGAAGCTATTCAACCACACACCTTTTTATTAGTGGGAGCACAAGTAGCACAGCAGGGAGTTGGTTTGAGGGTTTTTTTGTTTTTTTTTTCCATACGGGGTAAAGAGACTCTGACTCTTGAAACCGTACAGTAGAATTCAGTTCTCCTCCAAGTCTAGTAATCAGCTGGGGTATGATACATTGCTTCAGGATATCCATTTTATTTCTTTATACAAAAATCTTTTTTAGGTGGAGATCCCCGTAAAGGGCACAAAGGCAAAAAAATAAAATCACATTTTTACTTTCTTTAATGAAAAAGAAACCTATCTCCAATATATTTTAATTAAAAAATGTTTACCGTTTTCATAAGAAACCTGACTGTATGCAGTGAAATTCTCCCTTCATTTACTGCTGTGGATAGGAATTGTTAGACGGTCCCTAACTGCTGAGCAGGGAAACAATCATACTTATGAACAGCAGAGGGAGCCCCGGCCTTACTTCCCAGCCATGCAGAACTCAAGCCGCTTTGTTTGTTTCCCTGTAGAGCATACGGTGACTGTGTAGAGGTTTGTATTGGATTTTATTTTGGCTTTACATCCCCTTTACTGTGTTTCCAACTCCAGCTGCAGGCACAAAGATCATGGAGCCAGATTCTGGGATTCTGCTTGGAGGATTATTTTGCTGCAGCCACTGGTTCTGGAGAGTTGGAGAAAGTTTGTATTAAACAATACAAAAACTATAAAATCCACATTAGATTACATGACAACAGGACCCAGTGCAGTCTGCCTATTCTGATTATTAATCAGTCTTGCTGTATTGGCTTCTGGCAGATATTATTTGATTTGTGCTGTTTTAATAATTTATGATGATCCCTAAGCAGCCCAGACCACACTGAGCATGTGCACAGTCTTGGTCTTGCAAATATGTTTAACAAAGTTACAAGATGGTGACCTCCTGTGGCCAACATTGAAAGCATAAATTATTTGTTTGATTAGGCTTGTGGTGCAGTAAGTTCATGTTTATATTTAGTATACATAATACAGCATTTCTAGCCTTATTCTATTTTAGACTTTACTTCCCCATTAAATAACCTGTAACCTCAAGAGATTTAGTGGATTAAGTATCAAAATCCGCACCAAGGAACAACCACTATAAATAAACGGGAAGTAATTTCTCTAAACCACAGAGAAGACTGCATAGAACACCTACTGGAGACCAAAGAGAACACAGCATTGTAGAAATGAATTGCGTAAAGCTATTTGGAGAGGGATTCCAAATAGTCTCTGGCATTTCCAGTACACAGAGGCCTAACAGATGCACGCCTCCGTTTGTTTACTTCTATCTGTTCTGCCTGTAGTTCCAGAGTCACAATGATTCACTGCTTTACTCAGCATTCAAAAAAGCTGCTGTATTGCTTTGTGCCACAGTTGCTTTGATCCTCCAGGAAAATCCCGCATCCATGCCATAAAGCAAGACACAACTACTGCTTGGTGTCAGGAAAGAAACAAAAAAAGATCACGAGTACCAGGAAATACACTTCCCATCAGGGAGGCATTAGGCCAATGAACTAAAACAGGGATCTGCTTATTTCCCCTGTTTGCTGATAATCTTGAGTTGGGCCAAGTAATGAGAAATGGAAAAGCTTGTTATAGTGTGAGCATGTATAATCAACATGGTGCTGCCTTGAGATTACCAATGTGATGAGAGCAGAATATGACAGTCTTCTGAGAAATCATAGACAGATTCAAGTATCCAAAATAAACAGACTTTGGCACATTCTGATTAAAATAAATCAGAGAAGACTTTTTGGATGCAATATTAATGGCTATTCCAAGGGCTTTACAAACCGCCCCTTCCCATTTGAGGCCATAGATAACTGCCAGTTCAGAATATTCCTTTTCACCCTAATTCCATACCTCGGAGTTCCATGACCTGTATTGAAACACTAGGCCTTCGGCCTCGTCTTTTTATATGGTCATGGAACTCCTCGGTAGCTTATAATATCCTTATGTTTTACAAGAGGGGGTACTTTATTCACTATATATGCAAAACTTGACTTTGGACACCGACGACAATTCTCTGGCGTCAAAAATTAATGCCGGCAACAACTTTGATGCTGGCAACATTTGGAGCACATTAAAGTCAATGGGCGTCTGTTTAATCGTTGCCGGCATCAGAACTGTCGCCGACGGCAAAATAAAATTGATGCTGGCGAATTAAATTTGCCCATCATGTAAAACATAAGGATATGCAGCAGTTCTCAGAAACGCTGATTATACAACTAAATATTAGTTCAGTGAGTCAAAGGAAAACGAAATCTAGAAACATTTTTCAGTAAATACAGTGATTGTTTGAGTTTGTAAAGAAGAATGCAGACTGCTATTTTTTTGGAGCAGCCTAATATTCCCTTTTCTTCAGTTTCTGTAAATAACAAATTTGATCAATGTTTCTTCATGTTTTGATTTGGAATAGAATGTGCAGTGTGTGTATGGAAATAAAAGCTATTATAAGGATTTTGAGCTTTATTCACTTTTTTAAACACACTGCTATTATTCTGAACACAACAGTAGCAATACCGGTTAAAAGGGTTCGTTCACCCGCAAATTTAAGAAAAGTTGCTTAGAATTGGCCATTTTATAACTATAATAAAAGTTACCTTAAAGGTGAACCACCCCTAATCCCTAATCAATTTAGTCCCTCATTCAAGAAACAGCTTTTGGACAACCAACCACCAATGCCCATTGCTCTCCTAAGCAACGAACCTGTGAGTATGACCAGCAGATGTGACATCACGGCACAACATGCTGCCACAGGCCACCACCTCTACTGCTGGATTTGATAATAAAGTATCCGGTAGCAAGGGAAGTGTTTTTTTTTTTACCATATAAGGCATCCAAGGGCCGTCCCCTTAAAAGAGATAGAACATAATTACAGAAGTAGCTAGAGATGTTGTACATTAGGTTTTGGGCTCCTGTAGCAGCCCAAGGCAACCACAGCCCTTTGGCAGTGAAGATCTGTGTCTCCAAAGATGCCCCAGTAGCTCCCCATCTTCTTTTCTGCTGATTCGCTGCACATGCTCTGTGCTGCCGTCACTTACTGAGCTTAGGGACCCACTCACAATATACAGTACACATAGAATAGAAATGTCACAATATAAGGCTACATGGCAGCACAGAAACCAGTGCAATTAGCATCAGAATTTAACAATCAGCCCTGTAGCATCAGCTTATATTACAGGGGAAGCTCATTTTCTGCTGGATAATTAGTGACGAGCCCTAAGCTTAGCTTCTCAACAGCTGCTCAGAGCCCACTGAGCATGTGAGTGTCACAGACACTTTCCAAGATGGTGACCCCCTGTGACAAGTTTGAAGTCCTGGATCATTGCTGCTATTGACAAGCTGAAACTTTAGCCTCGTGCAATAAGTTCAGTATATAAAATATGGCATTTATAGCCATATTAATTTTTATGGTTTAGTTTTCCTTTAAAGCTGCCACCCTAGGCACAGGCTCTTGAGTGCCTATATGGTAAATACGCCAACAAGAAAAAAATATCCAGACACCGAATGCAAAGAAAAGTGTTTTTTTTTCTTTTGTGTACACATTATACAATGTGAGTTGTACATATTGAGAGAAAAACGTCAGACACTAATTAACAATAAAAATATATAATAACATCCATACAGGAACACAAATTCAAATATTGTAACAATACCTTTGAGGCAAGAACAAGTCACACGCAGTACACATTGTAAAAAAGTTCTAGATTAGGACACATAAAAAGGAGAAGGTGGAAGGGGGGGGAGGGAGGCAAGGGGAAGGGGGTTTGTTATGGTTTTAGTTGAGAAATACATTTGGTAACATGGACAGAGAAATATTTTTCATTATTTCATCTGTTTTCCAACCAAGCTAATGAATTAAAAATAAAAAGCCCCCCATTGAACAATGATAGAGGGTTAGAACTTTTTTTTTTTTCCATTTGGCTAACCTGTTTTTTTTTTTTTAATTTTATTTATTTAAATACTTTATACACCCATTTCTTTCAACTAATTACAGAGTCAGTTTGAGATCAGTTTATCAAAGAAAAGGCCAAAATGTATCGGATATAATACGGTGATCGGTTTTCCGAATGGCAGCTAGAATTCCAGAATCAGGAAAGCTTGGCCTTCACCCCGTTACACTATGATACAAATTTCTGCATCATGGGGCTTTTTAGTTTCCTTGACGTTGTGTGACCTAGAACCCAAACTGTGGCATTGTTCTGTGCTTCCCAATACTGACTTAGGAAATGAAAAATAACAAGAAGCACACCAAACAAATGCCAATGACCACCCTTGTTTACTCAAACGTACAACCCGTTGCAATTTCCACTTACTATTTACAAATGCAAAAATACCCATGAGTTCAGATACATCTTCGGAGAAGCATCCTAGAAGAAGATGCAAACGTGGACTCCATCTACAGTGAATTTCTTGTGCAACGTATACCTAAGCAAGCGGCTGGTGCTTAACCAGCCAGCCCATAGCATATTGGAAGCCAATAGAAATGGTTGAGTTGTGTAACCAATGTTCCATACCCAGCAGTTATATAAGCCTTATTTTGCATGAATTTTCTTTTAACATGTAGGAAGTTTATAAAAATGATACCAAGCTTAGAAGAAGCACCCTACGATCAAGCAGATACAACACAGAACTACATCCAGAATATATTTCATGGCGACCTGCTTCTAATTTAAAAAAAAAAAAAAAAATTAACATAATTGATCACTAAAAAGGGTAAAAATATTTAAGTGACTATTATTGCTATGACTACTCAGCATAGTTACGTCTATCTGTGCTCAAATACCTATGTATATGTAGTTACACGTTACATTCCCCTTTTGGTTATCTATTTACATGCTCCTATGTTTGTTTGAAACAGACAGACAGACAGACAGACAGATGGCCCCTAGACACAGTTACTAGTATTTCTCTTGTGAAAATAGACACAACCATAGTAGACACTATCTGGATTTCTCCGCCTTTCAGGTTTAAAGTGGAGACCTGCAGATGGAGCAACCTTCACGGAAACATCTGTTAAAGGTGTGCTGTGGGCAAGAGATGCATGGGTAAAGTCTGCTCCATCAGTACAAATTAAATGGAGCAAAGGCCATAACATAGACTAGAGATACAATTGGGGGAATGTAATAAAAGTCGGTAACGGAAAAACTATTCGCAAAGCAAAATGTTATGCCTTTGCGCAAACAAATTTTGCTTTGCGCAAATTTAATAAGCTTCAGTGAACCTGGAAACTATGTAGCGACCACTTCCGACAGTGGAAGACCGTTTGCGAATTTTATAGTTTGCGCCAATGGGCAGTCAATGTAATAAAACTTCTTACGGAAAAAGATTACGACATCTTCAAGCACTTCTTAAGAGTGCGCAATTAAAATCGGCAATGCAATGACAGTTTAAGGAACAATATTCTATTGCGAGATGTGGATTTTTATTCTTATTGGTGCGAATTGTTTTGCTTTTTGCGACTTTTATTACATTCCCCTGAATATGTTTAAAACCTCAGGGCTCCTGGGCAACAGAGGAGATACATTTTCTGCATGTATATATTTAATCAGCAATTGAGACTGTCCTGTGAAAAATGGGACAGTTGGGAGGTATGCAAGTTTATCTGTTAAAAATCTAGAAATCTGTAGCAACCAATCAGCTTTAAAAACAAGCAAACAGTTGAATGGTTGCCATAAGTTACAGCACGGGGTAAACTTCTGCCTCTTATTACATAATCCATAAATAGACATTTGTGGTTCCTTGAGTAAAGCAACCTCCAGAAACTGGACCATAGGCTTAAACCGTATTTCAGGTACATTTTCCAAAAACCCGGATTACAAACATGCTCTGGGAATTCGCTGACCCTTCTGTTGCAGTGTTATAGTTCCACTAAGTGAATCAATGAAGGCAAAGCAGGCAAATATCTAGACAACACAATTTAAATATTATTAAATAAACGAAGCCCAGAACAGCTGCATGAAGTGTGTGGATCAACATCAACAGGATTCTGCCAAGGTATTCCGAAAAAAAAATAAGTAAACCGTAACTGACCAATATTCTCTTCTTATTGGTTCCAAAAAGGAGCAACAGGATCTCCCAGGCAAAATACAACTCATGCTTTTTAATACAAGGAAGGGAGTCCCTCAGTGAAAGAAACTGATACTTTGACATACTAAAATAAACATGGACTTGGCCATAAAAGATTGCCAATAAATTTGGATATCATGATCATCCAACAAGTCCTCTTTGTTTTATCAATAGCCTTACAAGAGAGCACAAAGAAATATGTTTCTAGCAGAAAACTGCTTTATTCTCGCCGACAACAAAAATAAATTGTACAAACATCTAAAGTTATGTTTATAACATAAATATATTTGAGCCACAGTGTCCCTTAATCCAAACCTAAGTTGTATTGTAGGCAGGAACTTTCCAAAAGCAAAAACATTGAATGTTGTCTATAAGATTTACATTAGACTACATACAGAGAGTCAACATTCGGAAAATCTAAACATAACACTGCATGAAAGATTTTGGGGAAATTGATGGGGCTTACCTTTGATGTTTTAATGTTCACCATGATTGGTCTTTCTAATCCAGAATAACACTATTTTTTGGGGGGCCTACCTTTTAATTCTATGCAAATGTTCAACATCATTGGTCTTTCTAGTTTTAGGGGGTTATTTATCAAAATCTGAATTTTTCTGTTTTATTAAATAAAAATAGTCTGACCAAACTAGAATCCATGATTTGCCCTTATTTATCTATAAAAAAAAAAAAACCTCGAAAAATTGGATTGAGAAAAACCCTTTTTTTGCATGAAAACCCCCACGGTTTCAAGTTTGACTCCAAAAAACCACGAAGAATTTGAGTTTGAAGCAGAAAAACCAGTGTCAAAAACTTGAAAACTCAGAACATTTTGTGAGTGTTAAAAAACTTCAAAAGGGGACGTCTGCCATTGACTTTTACATGAATTCGTCAGGTTTTAGATGGAGTATTTTTGGATTCGGTCTGGGGGCATAATAAGTTGCCAAAAAAAAAAAGCGGCGCTGGTCACAAAAAAAAATTGCACCTTAGTAAATAATCCCACAACAGTCATTATGTGCTTTCTGACTGAGACTCAAAACACATGATTATAATTAACAAGTCTTGGAAAGGAGCTAAGCAATTGCACTGAAATTATTATTATTATTAAGAAATATGATAAAGACAATACCCTTTGAAAATAACTCAGTATTCCAACTCAAGCTTACCATCAGATTGCAAGTTCTACAAGCTGTGTAAGTGAAGACTAGGAAGACCAATACTGGTGAATACTAACGGGGTCAGACTGGGGGGCCCGGGGCCCACCAGGACTACTGTCCAGGGCCCCCTCCGGACCCCCATGCCCCACTTTACGGTGCATGTGCACGAACTGTGCAGCGTGGCGCCGCAAATAGTTGTTTTTTTGTAATGCCAGGAAATCGGAAGAGGGGGGTCTGGCCTGCTGGGGGCCCATAAGGGCCGAGGCCCAACAGGTTTTTTCCCCAGTGTCCTACCGGGCCAGTTCAACCCCGAATACAGACGTACAATCAAAAGGTCGGCTCCTTTATGGTGTTTAGGACATGCCTTTTGATTGTCTTTCTAGTCTTCGGTTATCTGGCTTTTGTAAAACTTTTTGTCTAATGTACTGTATAGCCCAGGGGTGCCCAAAAGATAAATCGGGATCTACCAGTAGACCTTTAGCTGGTGATCTGTAGATCTCAAGACACTGTCAGCAAACAGCTGGTCTAAATCACCCTCCTGTTTCATTTAGATATTTTTTATGTTAGGGTTATGTAACAAATAGTTGTTTGTTAAATATAGCAATAATATACATTCTCTCATAAATCAATATAATATTTAAGTAATATTTTCCATGGAACAGAATGCTAACAATGATATTATGAATGTAGATCGTAATGGGACATCATCACCAAAAGTAGACTCCGCATTGATAAAGTATGGGCACTCCTGGTATAGATAAAACCCCTCCCCCTTTTTTTTTACTGAAGACTAGAACGACCAATAATGATGTGACCTTTTGATTTTATGTCATTATTGATCTTTCTAGTGTAGAGTAGGTTCCTCTTTCAAGCCTACCTTTTTATTGGATGTCAATGCTCACCATTATTGGTCTTTCTAGTCTTCAGCTATCAGGTCTTTGTAAAATATGTTGCAGACTAATAGGCAGAACCCCTTTTCTGGTACATGATTTAAGCCCTAATGACTATGGTATCTACTGGTGGGAAATGAGTGGAAGCAAAAACTTAAAGGAGAAGGAAACTTGTTGGGGGTATTTACTTACGTGAAACCCCGGGTTATACCAGCAAAACCCACAGAGCGATCCTCTTCCGGCTTCTTTATTTACACGGCTGCGCATGCGCATTAGAGTGACAAGCCGAACTTTAACTAAAAAGTCAGCTATTTCGTTCTACTGTGCATGCGTCTGCCACCAGGAAATTTGAAGAAAGAATAACCCCAGGCCGGTGCAGTTTTCTGTTGGTAGGAGCACCAGCCTGGGGGTTTCTGGTAAGTAAATACATTCACTTAGTGGTGCCAACATTTGGCTCCCCAAGTGCTAAACGACTTTCCTTCTCCTTTAAACTTTTATGGGGTAAAAGGCTTTCAAATTCTCAATTAGGGCTACATGCCATGAACATGCTTATAAACAGAAATGCAACACATATAGAAGCACTGAAACCATCCAGTTGATTTACTAAACCCTACTCAGAAAGAAGCCAACAGAAATTTCTAAGCAAAAGCAGTCTTTACATATTATCAATCATCTTGCTCACCGCAAACAACCATGGATTGCATTATCCCGATTTAGAACAACTTTCCATAGCAGCAGCATGTGACCAGGGGCGCTTCGCCAATGAGGCGAGTTGAGAGACTCGCCTCAGACGGCAGCGAACCCCTGGTTGCCAGGGGCAGCAAAAATGCTGTTTCTGATAACTTTAAGA